>NW_024725031.1:5781549-5874049 GCF_018991925.1 Homarus americanus | reverse complement strand
TTACACACACACACACACACACACACACACACACACACACACACACACACATTTTCGCAGGACAGTCAGGGAGACATACTTTAATAATAATAATAATAATAATAATAATAATAATAATAATAATAATAATAATAATAATAATAATAATAATAATAATAGTAATAATAATAATAATAATAATAATAATAATAATAATAATAATAATAATAATAATAATAATAATAATAATAATAATAATAATAATAATTCAGATTAAAAAGTAGTATGTTTGTTGATCTCCAGCCTTCCCCTCCAGCCTTGACCTCAACCCTTAACCTCCAGCCTTCCCCTCCAGCCTTGACCTCAACCCTTAACCTCCAGCCTTCCCCTCCAGCCTTGACCTCAACCCTTAACCTCCAGCCTTCCCCTCCAGCCTTGACCTTCAGCCCTTAACCTACAGCCTTGAACTCCAACCTCCATATTATACCTTATGTTGAAGTGTTGAGTTGACCTTTTGCTACCTTCAGTGTGTGTGTGTGTGTGTGTGTGTGTGTGTGTGTGTGTGTGTGTGTGTGTGTGTGTGTGTGTGTGTGTGTCTTTCTGTCTCTGAGATGGTGAACTAGATTGTTGAGGTGGAGAGTGTCCATCCATCTATTTGTCTGTGAAATGGTGAGTATCTGTCTGTGTGTCTGTCTGTCTGTCTGTGTCTGAGGTGGTGGATAAGCCCAATATTGTCGCCTCTCGCATGATAATGGCACTGGAGGCATTAGTGGCGCCCTGGCACCTCCCTCATCATGGGTAATAATGGCATGGGAGGCTATAAAGGCGCACTACCCCCTCTCACATGATGGGTGATAATGGCGCTAAAGGGAATAGTGGCGCCCTGGGTCGAATAATAACAGTGCTAGATGGTATCGAGGCGCACTGGGTCGAATAATAACAGTACTAAAGGGTATAGAAGCGCACTGGGTCGAATAATAACGGTACTAGAGGGTATAAAGGTGCACTGGGTCGAATAATAACAGTTCTAAAGGGTACAAAGGTGCACTGGGTCGAATAATAACGGTACTAGAGGGTATAAAGGCGCACTGGGTCGAATAATAACAGTACTAGAGGGTATAAAGGTGCACTGGGTCGAATAATAACAGTTCTAAAGGGTATAAAGGAGCACTGGGTCGAAAAATAACAGTACTAGAGGTTATAGAGGCGCACTGGGTCGAATAACAGCAGTGGTAAAGGGTATAAAGGCGCACTAGGTCGAATAATAACACTGCTAAAGGGTATAGAGGCGCACGGGGTCGAATAATAACAGGGCTAGAGGTATAAAGACGCACTGGGTCGAATAATAAGGGTGTTAAAATCTAAAGGCATATCTGAAGCTTCCAGATTATGGCGAGAAGCTATAGAGACGAACTGCCAGCTTATAGATTCAAACACCATTAGGTTTTCAGTGTGTGTGTGTGTGTGTGTGTGTGTGTGTGTGTGTGTGTGTGTGTGTGTGTGTGTGTGTGTGTGTGTGTGTCCTTTCTCCCCTTTCATTCCCTCTCCTCCTCCTCCTCTTGCCATTCCCTCTCCTCCTCCTCCTCTTGTTATTCCCTCTACTCCTCCTCCTCTCTCCCTACTAATCCACTTCACCGTCGTGTGTTGCATCAACCAAGTATATTTGGACAACGGGAGAGTAGAGGCGCCACCCTCAGCACCAGACACACTCCCTCTCTTGCCTCCACCAGCACACGCTCCAGATTTTGTCTACCATGTTAAAAGTAAACAGAGTCCCCCAAGGCAGGCAAATGGGTCCATGTATATCCAGAATGATTCCAGTGTGTTTCTTGGTGCATGCAAATGGGTTCATCGATGTTCAAAATGGATTCAGTGCATTTGTCAGTGTCTGGATATTATTTCAGGTACGATTGGAATGTTTTCGTGTGTTGCCTGATACATGCAAATGGGTTCAGAGAAGCTCAGAATGCTTTCAGAGGTGGATGGAAATGGGTTTCACGTACACCCAGAATGCTTTCAGTTGTTCCTAGGTGTATGCAAAAGCTTTCCTATGCAACCCAAATGCGACAGACGATTTCGTGTGCGTGGGTTCAAAATGCACCAGTAAGTGGCTGCTCACATCTCTGTCATCAACTTACTCTCGTCCTGAAGACAAAAACTTATCCTAGATTTTCTGTCATGTAAACAAAAAATGACCTAAATGCAAGCAATGAAGTTCATATACGCCCAAAATACGTTCAATGTGTTTACTTGGCAACTAAGTACGTTCATAAACTCCCCTTAATGGTCAGTGTGTCCCGGATCACATGTCTTTTATCACACTTCCTATTTTGTTGACAAAATTAATTTCAGAATTTCCCCCATCGCGTAAAACCACATAACAGTTCTTTAGGGGAGGTTTGTGCGTGTATGTACTGTACCCTGGGCATTAATGTAGGATAAAACCGCGGTGAATATCACCTGGGAGGAAGGAGCATTCACTGACCCCTAAACAGCGTAATGCTTAGTTGATAACATTTATTTTGACGACATTACCACTCAAAAAGGAAACAGGCGAGTGAGGTGGTGTTCGCCGGAAATAACCAAAGCGTCGCCGCGCGGGGTGGGGGGAGGAAGAAGTGTGTTTGTGCTTGACACAAGTATAATCAATGCGTCTCCCCGACAAGTAAGTGCGTTCATATTCATCCAAGCCAGCTAAAACACTTTTAATTTTTTAAAAGGTCTCGACGAGTGTGAAATCCGAGACTTGTAAAAGGAGTCTAAAGACCTCAGCTGGGGAATCACCCGGCTGCATTAAAACAACAACTATAACTTCCATTCAAGCCAAACATCTGGCCCTTCAACACCTGTACACACACACACACACCTCTCATGTGACCAGGAAAGATGAGGTTGAAGGCAGCAATTAAGGTGTGTGTGTGTGTGTGTGTGTGTGTGTGTGTGTGTGTGTAATAATAATTAATAATAATAATAATTAACGGTTTATTGAAAGAGCTTGGCAGCCAGAAGGCTGAAAATATACAGTTACATATTTGGGGAATGGGTTACGAGTTACAAATAATATACAAGTAACATAAGTGACACAAATAAGACATATAATAACTTAGATGGGGATCAGCTCAAACTACAGTTCATTTCAACATAGTGACAGTGTAAGGAGCAGTGTTTACCGGGAGTGAATACACTGATTTATTACATGTTATTGATAATTTTTACAATGGGTGGGACTGGGCTGTTCTTATAGCGATCGGTTCGTGCACGTATGGGCTGGATGCGGTTGTGGTGTCGAACAGCAATTCTCGGACAGGGGATGTCAGGTGGTAGTAGGAGCCGGTGTCGGGGATGGTGTAGAAGCTTCTTACCAAATTTGCAGATAAGGTCGTGGTGATGGTCAGTATGTGTGTGTGTGTGTGTGTGTGTGTGTGTGTGTGTGTGTGTGTGTGTGTGTGTACGTACAATTCTTACAGCAACAAAGTTTTAAAAGCCTCTTATCAGCAATATACCGGCTAATTAGACTCCAGGTACCGGAACGAAAGCTCTCTTACACCTCACCCTGCCACCACGACTTTAAGCATCGCCATGTGTTTACAGCCAATATCGTTTGCTGATAACGTTTGCTGTAAATAAAGTTGTGTTTACAACACTTGCTGGCAACATTTGATTCTGTAAATATCGTTATGTGTTTAGAGCTACGATCTTCTGTTGGCAACGTTGTTTCGATATTCACAGCAAGGAACCGTGATGGTAACGTTTTTCTCTGAATGTAGTCATTCAAGTGTTTACGTCTAAGAACGTTTATTGACAAGATTATTATGTTAATATCACCAGACGTTTATAACCATGAACGTTGGCTACGAAAATAATTGTAAATACGACCATATGATTAATATCATAAGGAACGTTTGTTTATGTCAGGGAACAAGACATAAACAATAAAGACGTTCCACCATCAACAAAAAACAAAACTGATTATCCCAGACATTATATAACATATCACCTCCATATAGAGCGTTACAACCTGGTTATATATTATATAATTCCGCTTATACGACGCAGACCAAATTAATTGCCCGGAACCTGATTTGAAATTTTATACCATTAAAATGTCTCATGTAAGGTTAAACAGAGAGTAAATTTACCTTGGTTGTATAAGGAGTAAGTGAAGCTTTGTTAGGTTAGGTTATTAGTCGGTTAAGAGGTACATTAGGTTAGGTTAGGTTATTGATAGGTTAATGGTGGATTATGTTAGGTTAGGTAAAGTATGGGCTAGATTGAAGTTATAGTTGGCATAGGTTAGGTTAGATCATGGGTCGATTAGGAATATATTAGAATAGGTTAGAACAGATTAAGTTAAGGGTCCTAATGGTTAGGGATAGATTTGCTCAGTTAAATTAGTTTAGGTTAGAATACGATAGGTTAGTTTAGGTTAAGTTAGGTCTCGGTTAGGTTAAGTTAGGTTAGGTTGGGTTTGGTTAAGTTAGTTTAGAGGTTAATTTAGGTTATGTTAAGGTTAAGTTAGGACTCGGTTAGATTAAGTTAGGTTTGGTTTGGTTAGGTTAGTTTAAGGTAGGATAGGTTAAGTTTGGTTTGGTAAGATTAAGTTAGGTTAGGTTAGGTGTGGTTAAGTTAGGTGAGGGTAGATTAGCATAATTTGTGATTTCCTCTACGTATTTATAACCTTAATAAATATTGCGTCGTAACTGCCCAAGTAGCTCCTTGACCCTATCCCATCTCTCTACTCCAAAATACCCTTAACCCCTTTACCCCCAAACACCCTTCCCCGCCTTCCCCTCCCTTCACTCATGTTGCTTCGGGTTCACGAGTCCATAATCTCGGGGTGTATTAGTCGGGAATGTCCCCAACTGCACCTGTATGCCACGTATGCTGAGAGGTTAAGCTATGAGGTTAAGCTGTGAGGTTAAGCTGTGAGGTTAAGCTGTGAGGTTAAGCTGTGAAGTTAAACTATACCCGTAGGGTCTGGTCACCCGCAAGACTAATTTCACTAACTACTAAACTACCACCCTAATCACCCAAACTACTTCAAATTATCAGAATTAATTGAGATAATTGCATAAGAGCATTTCACCTCTAATAACACCTCCGAGTACACCTTGAAATCACCTAACAAACAAACTACAAAGTCATTTTACATTTTATCCACGCCAAAATAATGAATTAAATAAAAAAAAATTGGATCACAGATTAATATTTATGTGTGTGTGTGTGTGTGTGTGTGTGTGTGTGTGTGTGTGTGTGTGTGTGTGTGTGTGTGTGTGTGTGTATGATGAGTAGTCTCGAGTGTAATATTATTTCCCCATCACTCAACTCAAGGAAGTAATTATCAGCATTGCTCGAACCTTCACTGTAATTAACGTCCTGAAAAGCAATTTGTTGCGTGTCAGAATAAATCATCATCTTTCATAGTATTTATTTCCACGGTACCAAAGGTGAATTTTCCCAAACAGAACATTAAATTAACATAACTTAACCTATTCTAACCTAAACTAACCAAGCACACCAAACCTAAACCTACGATACTTAAATTAACGTAAACTATCCTAACCAAACAAACCTAACCTAACCTAACTTACAATATTTAAATTAACCAAACAAACATAATCAAACAACCTAATCTCTCCTATCGTACCTAACATAACATATCCTAACCTACCTTACCTTACCTAACCTAACCTAATCTTTGCTAACCTTATCTAATTTACCTTAACACACCTCATCTAGCTTCAAGGTGATCAACAGTCTCCAGGTTAATTAGTCTAATGACTGCAGAAATTATTATTGTCTGCAGTCTTCATTTTCTCTGTACATTTAACTTAATTACTTTGGCTCGTTAACGTGTGTGTATGTGTGTATGTATGTAATATACACACACACACACACACACACACACACACACACACACACACACACACAAATTGGTACTGTACCTTAATTATCTTCCGACGATCAGAAATTGTGATGTTCTTCAATCACGCGAACACAACTAAGACTGTAATTTCGTTATTAATTTACTTATGATCGTTATACCATCGACTTAGTTTATACAAGAATCTCTCCTGTATAAGTGTCCTGTAAGACTATACTGAAAAAAGTGTCCAGTAAAAATGTCAAATAAAAGTCTTGATACTTATTTTTTACAACTGAAAATATTTACTGTGGTTACGTGGTTGGTGTTTTTTTTTCTGTGCGTGTAAACCATAACGCTGATGAGATTTGTATTACTGTACGGCGTTGATAAAGATCATTATATACATTTTCAACGCTAATAAATATTTACATTACCATATATATATATATATCAATGTACAGTATTTCCAACGCTAGACATTACGGCGTTGGCATGTTGGCATAAATATTCGCCCCCCCCAATTCATTTTCCCAACCCAAACACGAAAAAAAAAAAAAATATATAATGTTCACTTGTTGATGTAAATCTAATTTAAAACAAAGGGACAAGATTGCAACATCGAGAGGCATTTTTACAACTACGCATGTAAAAAAAAAAAAAAAAACTCACCCATTTACATATGTATATTTATTTAATCCTTTAATAAATTCTAGTTTTATTTTTGTCCCGAGTTTCACCTACCTGAGAGCGGGCCATCATTACCAGTGTATAATTGTTATGATCTTAGCTAATTACCTCTCTCAGCGTTGGTAACAGTGGTTTAGTCGGCGGGCGATAAAATGCCGGGGAATTTGTAGGATTATATCACTGAGGCTTTGGCAACACTGTAATGGTTGCTGGATAGGAGGAGGAGTGATGAAGAGAGGAACAGTGAGACAAGAGGGAGAGAGAAAAAAAGAGACACAGAGAGACACAGAGAGAGAGAGAGAGAGAGAGAGAGAGAGATATTTATGAGCCTCTCAATTATACAGATACACACATCCAATAACATCTGTTTTTTATTGGCAAGGGATTGAGGGAGAGAGAATTATTTACATCCAATTTACATAAGTCTCTCTGTCTCTCTCTCTCTCTCTCACTGCGTTGCGGGTTGGGAGGGGGGCTCTCCTGGTCAGCCTCTTATCGCAGTTGTTTATTACTGAGTCTCACACACAAGAAACTCCTATTTTTCCTGTGAGTGTTTCCTACGACCTATAGTGCATGAGTCTTATATTTCTTATGGGATTACCTATTGAGAGAGAGAGAGAGAGAGAGAGAGAAGGGGGGGATAGGGAGAAAGAAGAGAGAACAGAAAAAGAGGAGAATGAGAAAAAGAGAAAGGACGAAGTAGGGAGGTAGGGAGAATGAAGAGATAAAAGAAAAAGAGAAGAATGAAAAAAAAAGATAGAGAGAGAGAGGGAAAAAGAAGAGAGAAAGTAAAGAGAGAGAGAGGAAATAGAGACTTTCTTTATCTACATTAACAAACGTACATAAAAAGTTTTTGTTTTTCACGAATACGATGTTACAAAAACACTGTCATACTCTTAATAACATTCCATCGTGGAGACTCGCCTTTGTGTTCCTGACTAATTGATAAAAAAAAAAAACATTGTAGTATTTTTAGATAAAGTCCACATATTCGGGTGACGTGACAAGGACGGGGAAATACCCGAGACTGGGAATTTTCACTGATTTTTTGAACACGGTCATTAAATTCTACGTTATTTTGTGATTTAATTCCTGTCATTTAAATGTAGTGATTCAGGAATAATAGCAATAATAAAGATACAGGTACAGATGCTAATACAGGTACAGACACAAGAACAATTACAGGGCCAAACATAGATATGGATATAGTACGTGTCCCATTTTTTTCTAACTGACTAACTGCTATAATTTTCCCCGAGATTTTGCCTGATTTCCTTTTTCAGCTTTTTGTAAATTTTCTAATTCTCTCTCTCTCTCTCTCTCTCTCTCTCTCTCTCTGGAATATAACAACCATAACCTATAAAATCCACAACAAACTCACTAACAAACTGGTGGTCACATTACTCAGGGCAAAGGTCACAGGTTCAGGAGTAGGTGAATGTGGATGCTTACTGACCCTATATTTATGTGTATTGAAAGCTAAACCTTCTACAATGTATCTCATCAAAGACAGACCTTCTACAATGAATTTTTCTAAGATAGACCATTGACACTTTCTTTTCAGTGGTCTACAATGTATACTTCTAAGGCAGACCCTTTACGCTGTATACATTTCAAATGACCTTTCTTTGGAGTAATTTATTGATTTTTATCTAATTTGCTTTATCTACTATATAAGAGAGAGAGAGAGAGAGAGAGAGAGAGAGAGAGAGAGAAAGAAGATTGGACGCGTAATTAGTCACCCCTAAACCCTTCTCCTTAATATAAAACGTGTTAATATTTTGAAGGAAAAGATCTTTTTTTTTTCCTTGGTAAAATATGGCCTTGTGTATAGCATGTTATTACCTCCCTGTCTCTCTTACCCCTCTTTATCTTCCTTCTCTTTCCTCTCTCATTCTTCTATCTCTCTGTCTCTCCTTTCTTCATATTTTATCTCTCCCACTCTCTTCATATTCTTTGTCATCCCTCTCTCCACCTCATCTCTCTTTCCTCTATTTCTCTATTCTCTCTATACATACCTCTCTTTCTTTCTCTCCTCTGTATCTTCTTTCTCTCCTCTTTATCCTCACTTTCCTCTCTTTATTTTCACTCCCCCAGGTCACCCCCCAGGCTCATAACCCCAGGCCACAACATCCCCGGGCTAACACCGTCGCCCCACAATATTCCACACAGCGCAACCATTGTCACTCAGGTCCTGCTTTAAATTCCTTCACCATCCTACCTCCTCCTGCCGACCTCATGATCTCCCGACTTTCCGACCTCCTTTCTCTTATACTTTTCTCCACTGTTTTATAATTTATATGCTACCGATTTTACTTAGTTAAAACCAGAAGCCACAAACGGTTTACGATACTACTAATTAAACTGGATCTGACATATTTCGGGTTTTTATCTGTAATATATATACAGTGCACGTATAAGGGGGGGGGAGGAAGGCGCTATGGCTAGTAACCAACTCTTTAGTTTTTCTTCAAATATTAAAAATATAAAAATAAATAGACATAGCTAACTAACTAACTAACTAACTAACTAAACTAACTAACTAACTAGCTGAATAAATAATAAAACACAGAAGAATGGAGTATTTTAATGAGAGAATGGGGGTTGATGAGTGACCGAGCGAATGGTGAATGTTGAGCCTCGAGTCTAACAGGCTGAGGACAGAGGTGAATAATGGGACAGTCTATTACTCTGATTAACAGCGGAGAAAAAATGGGAAAAAAATTAAGAAAAAAAAATTACACTTTATTCTTTATAACAGATCAGTCCAACAATAGCACCACCAACAACAACAGCAACAACAACAGCAACAAGTTACAGCAACAGCATTATAAATAGCAACAAAAACAACAACAAAAACAGCAACAACAGCAGCAGCAGCAGCGACAGCAGCAACAATAACAACAGCAACAATAACAACAACAACAACAGCAACAACAGCAACAACAGTAACAATAACAGAAGCAACAACAGCAAACAAAACGAGTGTAGAAACAGCAACAAGAGCCACAGTAACAGCAACAACAGCAGCAACAACAGCTACAACAGCAGCAACAACAGCAACAACAGAAACAACAACAAAAAAACAAAAAGCAACAGTGGCGAAAACGAAAAATGGCAACAATTGCCTTACATGTGATTAAAGGCAACAGAGGGGCGAAAACGAAAAATGGCAGCAATTGCCTTAGATGTGACTAACGGCAGCAGTGGGGCGAAAACGAAAAATGGCAACAATTGCCTTATATATGATTAACGGCAGCAGTAACGGCAGCAATGGAGCGAGAACGTAAAATGGCAACAATTGCCTTACATGTGATTAACGGCAGCAGTGTGGCAAAAACGAAAATGGCAACAATCGCCTCACGAATGATTAACAGCAGCAGAGGGCGATAACGAAAATGCAACAATTGCCCCACATGTGATTAACAGCAGCAGTGTGGCGAAAACGAAAATGGCAACAATTGCCTTATATGTGATTAACGGCAGCAGTGTGGTAAAACGAAAATGGCAACAATTGCCTTATATGTGATTAACGGCAGCAGTGTGGCAAAACGAAAATGGCAAAAGTGACTGCGATTAATGGCAGCAGGAAGAAACGAAAATGGTAACAATTGCCTTACATGTGATTAACGGCAGCAGTGTGGCAAAACGAAAAATGACAACAATTGCCTTACATGTGATTAACAAAAAACTCCATGAACAACCACAACAAGCAACAACAAGATGAAAACAGCAACAGTGTCAATAACAGCAACAATGACAGCAACAACAACAGTAGCAACAACAACAGCAATAACAATAACAGCAATAACAGCAATAACAGCAACAACAGCAGCAATAAAAATAATAATAATAATAAATAATAATAATAATAATAATAATAATAATAATAATAATAATAATAATAATAATAATGACAGCCGAAAATGTACAACTGGGGTGGGGTGCAAGAAAAGACGAACAGACCAACGAAATCCTAAGTGACGTGTCCAACCTGATTTGGACACGACCAGGAAGAATACATCAATTATAAAAAATCAAACAAACAATTAAGCCAAAACAATAAAATAAATAAATAAATATACAAATCATTAGACGGGGTTTATGGTGCGGGTGATTGTAATGATCAAATTAAAATAACATTATCATTATAACATAAATAAATATAATAAGTTGTGGTACGTCCACTTTACACCGACCATCCCACAGCGCGGCACATAGAGACAGGAGGGGAAAGGGGGATGGATGAGGGTCGGAGAGGGTGGAGAGGACGATGGGGATTGGTGGACGGAAGGAGGAGAAAGGACGGAGGTGTTGGAGGACGGTTGGGGAGGGGAAACGAAAGGGTATGGGCGGAGGGGAGGAGGGGAGAAGGAGAGGGATA
The DNA here is from genome assembly GCF_018991925.1 of Homarus americanus. Taxonomy (NCBI): domain Eukaryota; kingdom Metazoa; phylum Arthropoda; class Malacostraca; order Decapoda; family Nephropidae; genus Homarus; species Homarus americanus. Next base: position 5,863,133 of record NW_024725031.1, on the reverse strand, counting down.
GGAAGGAGGAGGAAGGGGAGGGGGAGACAGAAGGAGAAGGAAGACGGAGGAAAAGGGAAGTGGGGAGAAGGAGGGACACAGGGGAGAAGGAGGGACGGAGGGAGAAGGGGGACGAAATGGGGAGGTGGGAGGGAGGGGAAGAGGGTGAGGGATGAGGGGCAACGGAGGTAGCAATAAGAACAAACCGCTGTAACGTCATAAACCTTATACAGTATTAGCTCCGTCCCGGTCAATGACGTCATCTGATAACATTTGATTGTTTAATTTTTTTAGAATTTTCGTATTCGTAAGGCTAAGGCTTTTCTGTGGCTTGGTAAACAAAGAATACCTATGTTTTCATAGTCCTCCAAAAATAAGTGATATAGCGAAAAAATATTACAAGGAGGGGAGGTTGCGGCATTTCGCTGATGGCATGGACGAAGAAACTTAATTTTGGTTTATTAGCAATGTAAAGATTTTCATTTTGCCAGACATGGAGACATGGCAAGGTGAATGCCTGAGGGTACTCTGGACCAAGGATGAAATACTAATAAGGATAGTTCACCAAGCACTTGTTTTACCCACAATGCACAGCTCGGTGACGTCACTTATGTCAACACGCATCTTTAGGTAAGCTCCGTGTGTGCCCGCGTTCGCTCCCGGCACCAGTGTGCCAACAATAATGGTTATTTGTACAATATAGGTGCACCAGCAATGCTCAAATCCCAAGCAGAGAGCACATCAAGTATTACAGGTTTCCAGAAATAAGAAAAACTTGTGAGAAATGGGTAAACGACGGCAAGTGCTCGGATAAAATAAACACCAAATTTTCCTGTGTGTGTTCCGTCCACTTCAAAGAAAGTGATTACCGACTTGAGGAAAGAGTAAAGAAAGTCCAGTTAAAAGTGTCATCAAGAAAAAGTAGACCACTGCATCCATGGGCTGTACGGACTTCTAATGGCAAAATCAGATGCAGATATGTATTGTATTATCAATATTCAAGTCTTCTAGTCCTTTCTGTATAAAATTAAACCTGAAATTGACTGACATTACAGAATTAGAAACTACAAAAAATCTCCCCTCGCGTCTTGAAACACGTGTGGTAATGACACCCGAAACCCACGTACTGAGATAATTAACTTAAATTTTTTCAAGATTATTAAATATGTTCAGAGTTGTTTTTGACCACATGTAGCAAGATGACTGTCTCACCTTCCTGTATATACCTGGATATCGACAAACATTCCAGACTTAAGGAGATACAAAAAGAAATATGAACCCTCTTCAAACAAGTTCTCGGCTAGCCTAATGTGGTGTTTATTTTATAAGCGCACTTGCAGGCATTTATCCATTTATTACAAGTTTTCTTATCTCTGGGAAGGTAAAGGGAGGGGACGATATACAACAACCAAAATAACACGGCACAATTAAAGACCCATCCCACGGTACAGTACACAGTAAGGCGAATATATTAAATAATTATCTATTAAAACAAATGATACATTCACCTTACCAAGAAACAGATATATGTAAATAAATAATAATACTATCAGGTAAAACATGTTAGTGAAAGAGATTGACTTTATAAATTAGTTTGTTTACTAACCATTGGCGATCTGTTGATGACGTCATAGCCTCATGTCCTTAATCTGTTGCCATTCATTTATCAAACTCTTCATTATGTTCACTTAAGTAAATTAACTTAGCATACTCGAGTTGTAAGTAAGCATACAAAGTATCACTGCTTAAGTTAAAAATCACTTACATAAGTTTTCAAGTTACTAAATTAATTGCTTGCCATGGAGTCCCCACAGCTGACAAACGAGTGTTACTCTATTTTCCTAATTAAAAGTTTCCTGAGTCTTTTCAACTCGCGATTTCTGTCACTAACGTTTCTTTAAATTTTTACTTGAAAACCTTTACACAGAAAATTCACAGAGAACTTACTGAAAGTAATAATTAGCAAAATTCAACAGTCAACACACTCCCGCACACAGTTTGACAGTGATCACTCGTATGTAATGGCGGCGGAGACGGAGGCGGTGCACCTTTACCTGAAATACATCCAGAACATCTTTACAAAGTGTCCACATTATTATTATTATTATTATTATTATTATTATTATTATTATTATTATTATTATTATTATTATCATTATTATTATTATTATTATTATTATTATTATTATTATTATTATTATTATTATTATTATTACACTATTATTATTATTATTATTATTATTATTATTATTATTATTATTATTATTATTATTATTATTATTATTATTATTATTAATGTTGCTATTGTTATTATTATTATTATTATAAATATTATTAATATTATCATTATTATTATTATTATTAGGATATTTTTATTATTACCATTATTATTAGTTACTACTACAACCACTACCATCACCACTTCTACTACAACCACTGCAACTACCACCACTCCCACTACCACTACTACTACTACTACCACTACCACCACCACTACTACTACTACCATTACTACCACCACCACATCTACTAGTACAACTATTACTACCACAACTAATACCACTAACACCACTAAACTACCACCACCACTATTATAACCAGAACAACCACAACAATTCTCACTCCAAATTAAACAATAACAACCACTACAACAACGCCAGTAATGAGGACCACTACTACTACAACAACAACAACAATTACCACTACCACCATCACCACAACGCCACACTTACGAAACACTTCGCTAATATGTAAACAATGAGAGTGGGAGTCGAACCAGTGTGGCAGAGAGAGTCGTTTGGGTCAATATGAACACACCTACATGTTTCTGTGTGAGGGTAAAGTATGAGTGTATTTTTATGATGTATAATTCAGTAATTTCCTTGGTTTACGGAGCTGGGAAGAGAGAGAGAGAGAGAGAGAGAGAGAGAGAGAGAGAGAGAGAGAGAGATAGTTTTATTTTAATTGTATTTGCTTTCTCTTTAATGCGGGTGTTTGTTTGTTTGATTTTACTTGATCTACCTGTTTTACTTTTTGTTTTATTGAGTTGTTTTATACACTGTGAATTACCTAGGTATAGTGTCTCCCCTCTTATACACCTGGATGATATATTAGTGTGGGAGAAATGGGGTGATAAATTATCTACCTGAGGGCTTGATTACCTACCTACCTACCTTACCACCCACCCACCTACCTACCTACCTACCTTACCACCCACCCACCCACCTACCTACCTCTAATTTCTTGTTTTTTTCTCAATTTTTTTCTCTCTCTCTATCTTATTTCCTTTCTTTGTCAGTCTGTCTGTTCTGGTTCGTCTGTCTGTTTTATATATATATCACTGTGGCCATTCTCTGGTCTTCTCTATATTTGGTCTCTTCCTCTGGTCTTCCTCCCTCTGGTCTTCCCTCATCTGGCCTTTACTCCTCTGGTCTTCCTCCTCTGGTCTCTCTTCCCTCTGTCTTTCTCCCTCTGGTCTTCCTCCTCTGGTCTCTCTTTCCCCTCTGGTCTTTCCTCCCTCTGGTCTTCTCCTCCTCTGGTCTCTTTCTGTCTTCTCTCCCCTCTTGGTCTTCTCCCTCCCCCTGGGTGTCTCCCTTTGGTCTTCCCTTTTCTCTGGTCTTCTTTGTCTGTATTATATGACGTGTTGGGATAGAAGAAAGGAGGAGGGAGGCAGGGAGGATTGAGGTAGGGAGGGGAGGGAGGGAGGAGGCAGGGAGGAGAGGGAGAGGGAGGATGGAGGAGGGAGATACAGGGATGGGGGATGCAAGGAGGGAGGGAGGGAAGTGTGTGGGAGGAAGGTGGTGGAGGATCTTTGTTTACTAGGAAAGTTCTTCGGAACGAGTGGGTGAAGTGAGGTTATTGACACTGAAGAGCACTCTAATGTCTCTCTCTCTCTCTCTCTCTCTCTCTCTCTCTCTGTTTGCTTTTATCTCTAGGTATATATCTCGTTCTTTATCTATCGCTCTCTCTATTGTAATTTGTCTCTCACTCTTCCTCTTCTCTTCTGCTTTCTCTCTGTATTTCAATCTCTCTCTTACTCTCTGTTTGTCATTCTCTCTCATTCTCTCTTCTTCTTTTTACCGTTCTCCTCTCTCTCCCTCCCCCTGGTTCCATCTCTCCCTGTTCTTTCTCCCTGCACGTGTTATTGTGTGTATTACGCCTCCCTGTTTACATTCATCTCGTCTCATCTCTTTGAATAGAAACTGGAATTCCTACAATTTATTAAATTTCCTCGTTTGTGTCGTTGTAAACATATACATACATACATACATACATACATACATACATACATACATACATACATACATACATATATATATATATATATATATATATATATATATATATATATATATATATATATATGTGTGTGTGTGTGTGTATTTGTTGCCCCTCGTGTAACGAGGTTGGCCGATCCAAGGGCCACCTAGGCTTGAATTTGTTTAAGGTGTAGAAGCTGTCACCAACACAACAACCACACCCTGAGTTAATGAGTTGTATGACCCAGTGTCAAGGAATAGTCCAAGAAGATCGGACAACTCGCCAACTGCACTGGCTAACCAGTACTCCGGAACTCGATCCACAAGTCGATTAACATCCAGGTCCCCAATTATTGCTTGGTAGACAGAGGCAAATGGCGTAAAGAAACTTGCCCATACATACATACATACATGCATACATACATACATACATACATACATACATGATATTAGTTTGCATAGCTATAAACAAAACTTACATTACACACACACACACACACACACACACACACACACACACACACACACACACACACACACACACACACACACAAACATACTTAATCCACATGATAAATATATACATTTACATATATACGAGTATACATGCAAGACAATACACGCATTTGATGAATACTGAAAGAATATATGAATACCTTCCCGGCAGCATATCTGTTGTCTTCCACTTGTAATAGAATATTCGAATGGTTCCTCGTGGCTGGGGGATAATATATATTTCTTGGTGGCTGAGAATATATTATTTCTGGTGGCTGGGAGTATATTTCTGGTGGCTGGGAGTATATTTCTGCTGGCTGGGAGTATATTTCTGGTGGCTGGGAGTATATTTCTGGTGGCTGGGAGTATATTTCTGGTGGCTGGGAGTATATTTCTGAGTGGCTGGGGAGTATATTTCTGGTGGCTGGGGTATATTTCTGCTGGCTGGGAGTATGTTCTGCTGGCTGGGGGCATATTTCTGGTGGCTGGGAGTATATTTCTGCTGGTTGGGAGTATATTTCTGCTGGCTGGGGGTATGTTCTGCTGGCTGGGAGTATATTTCCTGCTGCTGGCTGGGGTATATTTCTGCTGGCTGGGGAGCCGCTGCTGGCTGGGGAGTATATTTCTGGTGGCTGGGAGTATATTTCTGCTGGCTGGAGTATATTTCTGGTGGCTGGGAGTATATTTCTGCTGGCTGGGGGAGTATATTTTCTGGTGGCTGGGAGTATGTTTCTGGTGGCTGGGAGTATATTTCTGGTGGCTGGGAATTATATTTCTGGTGGCTGGGAGTATATTTCTGGTGTGGGAGTATATTTCTGGTGGCTGGGAATTATATTTCTGGTGGCTGGGGAGTATATTTCTGAGTGGCTGGGAGTATATTTCCTGGTGGCTGGGAGTATATTTCTGCTGGCTGGGAATTATATTTCTGGTGGCTGGGAGTATATTTCTGGTGGCTGGGAATTATATTTCTGCTGGCTGGGAGTATATTTCTGGTGGCTGGGAGTATATTTCTTGGTGGCTGAGAATATATTATTTCTTGGTGGCTGAGAATATATTATTTCTGGTGGCTGGGAGTATATTTCTGGTGGCTGGGAGTATATTTCTGTTGGGTATATTATAGGATATATTTCCTTGTGGTTACGGGTATTTTTTTCGTTGTCTGGAAGTATATTATTTTTAGTGGTTGAGGATAAAATATTTTTTTCTTGGTGACTGGTGGGTAATATATCTCTTCTAGTGTTTGAGGATTAATATAGCATTCTTGATGGTTAGGTTAGGTTAGATTTGATGTTTTGTGTTTTTTTGTGATTAGACTCCAAAGTACGATGTTAATCCCTTGAGTACAGTGAGTTGAGTACTTTATTTTTAACCCCTTGATGGCATTATTCCCCTGGGTACATTTAGTTAAGTAAGGTGTTAGTTGAGAAAGAAGTTTTAACCTCTTGAGTACAATACTAAAGCTTTGAGTACATTAAATTAGTTCACTTACTCTGATGACTTGAGTGCAATGTCTTACATAATATTTTGAATGCGGTGATTAATTCCCTTGATTAAGATGACTTTGTATTTAGGGGGGTTATGCCATCGTACTCAAGGGCTTAGGTCATCGCACTCAAGGGAATAAATCATCGTACTCAGGGGGTTAAGTCATCGTACTCAAGGAGTTAAGTCATACATCATACACATATACATACACAGGCAACTCTATTTATACGCACATACACACATATACGTACACAGATATGTACACACAAACTATATAGTACACATATACGCACACACACATATCTGCCCCAACAAGGTGAGGTTAAAATCTGCAGTTTGTTGTTGTTGTTGTAGCAATATATTGTACTGTACTGAGTTATGTTCTTAGCCTCGTAAATACTTGGCCAGGTTAAGACAGTATGTTACCACTTCCTTCTCTCTCTCTCTCTCTCTCTCTCTCTCTCTCTCTCTCTCTCTCTCTCTCTCTCTCTCTCTCTCTGCTCTCTTTCTCTCTCATTTTTTCGCACTGTATATGTATGTTTGTCTCTATGATCAGTATATTAAAACATCTCACCATCATTTTCATCATCATTCTCACCATCATTTTCACTATTATCATCATTCTCACCACCGTCTGCATCATCACCATCATTCCCACCATCACCATCAATCTCACACAGGTCAAGCCCATCATTCTCACTATCACCATCATTCTCACCATTACCATCATTCTCACCATCACTATCAATCTCACCGTCACTATTTCTACACCAGCTACTGAGCTTGACCAAGTGATCACCTTGCTGATGAAACCAATTTATTATTTGTTCCATCGGCGCCCACACACCCACTATACCAAGCTATCTAATTGTTCCATCGATTGTACCAAAGCCTGTTCCTCACGTACCTAATGCAACAGCGATTATACCAAAGCGTATGAATTGAGATATACAGGGCGTTCCGTAAATACCTTTCATAAATCAGGGTGTGTATTCCTGAGACATAAATAAAGATAAATTACGAAATGACAAATTGTCAATTTTCAATAGTTTCAGAGTTACAGCACATGACAGGTTTGGTAATGTGATGAAACTTACAGGTATATGGGGTGTAAATGAAACATCCACTGCTGTTAGTGTCACTTATTAACAAGAATAAAAAGGCCATATGCCATAAGATATGTAATGAGATTAATATTTAGAGCAAATGTTCAAAGTTCCGCTCCTCTTGGTCACTGCAGGCTTCAGCCCGTCTCACAAATGAATGTCGCACACGTTTAAAGACCCCAGGGGAGTTACGAATTTTTGTCACACTTTCCTTCCTGTACACGGCGCCACAATTCCTTGCGGTTTGGGACCTCTGTAACATACACCTTGCTCTTTATGTGACCCCACAGGTAGAAGTCAAGGAGATTTATTTCTGGTGACCGTAAGTTTCATCACATGACTACCAAACCTGTCATGTGATGTAACTCTGAAACTATTGAGAATTGACAATTTGTATTTTTCATTTCGTAATTTATCTTTATTTATGTCTCAGGAATACACACCCTGATTTATGAAAAGTATTTACGGAACGCCCTGCATAATGGTTGTGTCAGGGATTATACCAGTGCCTTTGATTGATATAAGGATTATTCCATCGATTATACGAGTGCTTATAATTACCTTGCTATTTATTCCAACGATTATACCAAATCCTGTTATTATTTGAATGTTCCAGCGATCATACCAAAGCCTATAATTGACTGATCTGTTGTTCTAAGCAGTTTATTAGCAATTTCGTTTAGTTTCAGAACAAAAAAAAATTATCAAAAATATGAATATATATTTTGCTGTAATTCAGGACAGAAACTCATCTACTGTATATTAAGAATATTAAACAAGTTATGAATATTAATTATATTTTGTCAGGCGCTAATTAAATATATCTAATATCCGTCAGAAAATTTATTTTATACATTAAGAAAATTTACCACTGCTAGAAAAAAATAATTTATGTAACTAAGCATGAAATAAATAACATTGAAGTTAATATCGTCTGTTTAATTCATTACGGATAATTACATATATAAAATGAGAATATATACAACTTTTACCAAAATATATAATCCTCCCCAAAAAACATGAACAATATTCCATATAAATTTACAGGTTCATATCAATTTTTCATATTTTATAATATATTGATTGGATAAAAAAAGAAAATTCGTATCATATCTTACGAGAAAATAACACTGAAAAAATTATTATGTTATCCCTTACAAAAAACAAATAAATTAAATAAAACGAGAGAGACTCACTACCTAGGTAAAAAAAAAAATCCCATTACTGAAAATTTAACGATGGTTCAAGATTTCACCTGTGATTACCATAAGTTAATTTTTATGATCCAAATAACGGAAAAAATAGTTTAATACGAGGCCAAACCTAAAAAAAAAAAAATATTATCTCTTTTTTTTTTTTTTTGGGCAATTATCATAACCTGTATCTTGTTACCTATACATAGTTTATTTTATTTATTTATTTATTTATTTATTTATTTATATTTTATTTTGTCGGTTACTGATTTTTTTTTATTTCTTGTTTTAATACTTATTTTTGTCATTTTATTTCTATATTAAGGAGGAGGAGGAAGAGTAGGTGAAGGAGAAGTAAGAAGAGGAGGAGGAGGAAGAGGATGGATAGATTGTGTGTTTTACTTAAACATGAGACATTGGCTAAGAAAGACATAGACGGGATAAATAAGACTATTTTTTTTAATTTAGACATGACAAAGTTGGCTGAGGGAGAGACATAAACATCTAAATCAGGAAGAGATGATAAGTTAAATATTAGACATGATATAAAAAGGCTAAATAAGACATAAAAAACGCTAATAAGACAAATAATTTTAGACATGGGAAAAAGTGAACAAGACTCATGGAGACTAATAAGATATATTTCATCCTAGACATAAGACATGAGGAAGACACAAACGGCCCAGATAAGAGGATATTTCTCATTACCATTTATCTTGATGAGTTACGACACTTCCTCACGAGTATTAGGAGGCATTAAATTGTTCTCGAGATGTATAAATATTCTCTCAAAATGTGTTACGTCTTGAGTGATGTTGTGTGTGTGTGTGTGTGTGTGTGTGTGTGTGTGTGTGTGTGTTTTATATGTTTTTTGTCTTTTTATCTGTCTATCGTTTTTTTCTTGAAGTGTCTGTCTGTCTGTCTGTCTCTTTTGCCCCATCTGTTTTGGAGTGAGTCATCCCTTCTTTCCTCATTCATCCCTCCTCTTCCTCTTCCTCCTCCTTCTCTTCCTCTTCCTTCATCTTCCCCTGTTCTTTTGCCGCTCTTCTTCCACTCTCCTTCCTTCTCCGTACACCTTCCCCATCCTCTCCATTGTCTTCCCTACCCCTCCTCCTACGTTCCTTCTCTGTCTCTCTCCTTCTTGCTCTCCCCGCTTGTTCTCCTCGACTCTCCTTCCTCCTCTCCTCCTCTTCTTCCTTCTCCTCTTCCTCCTCCTATCGGCTTAACACAGGCGACTGGTCACGTTCCCTCATTAATCACTTCAAGGTGACCCAGGTGATGACCTCAGTGATGACCCCAAACTAACCTAACCAAAATAACTTAAACCGACATAATCTAACTTAAGCTACCCTAACCTTATCCGAATCGTGACTTAACCTAACTAACCTTAACCTAACCTAAATCTAGCCTAATCATAACTTTATCCTTTAACTATCCTAACCTAACCTAACCTTAACTTAACCTAACCTAACTTAACCTAAGCTAAACCTGGCGTCACCCTAACCTTAACCTTTAACGATCCAAATCTAACCTAACGTAAGCCTAACCTAACCTAAACTAACCTAACTTAACTTAAACTTACCTAATCTAATCTTAACCTGAAGTTACTAACTTAACCTACCCTAAGCTAATATGACATAAATTACCCTAACTTAGCCTAACTTAACCTAAACTATCCTAATTTTAACCTAACATGAACCTAACCTAAACTGGGTCGACAAAGCTTCTGGTCTAATATTTATCTACTAAAACAAAAAATACACGCATTATAGTAGTAAAATTCAAGGGACGTAAACTAATTGAAATTCCTTAAAAATTCTCCTCCACACACGCCAAGTTTTTGTCTGATATTATAAACACCTATAAATTAACCTATTCATCTGGTAAAATTTCTTCACGTGTTATATGTTAAGTTGTAATGAATATGTCACTTTATGTTAAAAACGGGAATACAGGTGTTTTTTTTTGTAATATAACCGCGAAATTAGATTCTTGTACTCGAGTAATTATAGTTATCGATGACCTAATTGGATTATAGGCTTTGAGGAACATGATCATTGTATTTATTATAGGTCGTTTATTACGTATAGTGTGTGTGTGTGTGTGTGTGTAGATATTACATATATTTTTGCATATACCCTGTATTAGCATCGTTATCAACAACAGTATATCATCATCATTATCATCATTATCATCATCATCATCATCATCATGAATATCATCATCATCATCATTCATCATCATCACTACCATCATCATCATCATCATCATCATCATCATCATCATCATCATCATCACTACCATCATCATCATCATCATCATCATCATCATCATCATCATCATCACTACCATCATGATCATGATCATGATCATCATCATCATCACCCAATTTCGAAAACATACGAATAATAGGTGAACTTTCTCTCATTTTCATCACACGATATATCAACTTTATATTTCACTTTCTAAAGATATGATACATGAGCCTTATAGCTCACTTTCACAGAGTAATGTAGAAGTTTTCTCTCTAAATAATGCATAAACTTTCTCTCCCATTTCATTTTACGACCTACTGTATACTTTCTCTACTTTCGTAATAAAATGAACTTTCCTGCCCACTTTCATGATAAGATGACAAACTTTCTCTCTCACTTTCATATTATAACATCAGCTTTCACTCGCACTTTCAACACGCACACATATTCTCTCTTATAATATGCTACGCAGACTTTCAAAATTTCCCTCTCCCTTTCACCGTTTAATAAACAAACTTTCACTCTCACTTTCACTCTCACTCCCTCACCCCAGCCTCACCTCTCCCCTCGTATACTATTATTATGTAAAATATATCACAAGGGATTCGAACCCTGGAAAGCGGAGCCATAAAGTGTTGGTGTAATTCTGTGCCGTTTTAGTGGCTCGTGGCGGAGAATAGCTGAGGAGCCATTCCTAATTGGTTCCACAGCTCAGGAATCTCGTTCCCGGTTCCTGGGAATGGTGCTTCGAGGTGTAGCGATGGTCCTGTTTACTTCTGATTTCTCTCTCTCTCTCTTTCTCTAAACAAACTTTCACTCTCACTTTCACTCTCACTCCCTCACCCCAGCCTCACCTCTCCCCTCGTATACTATTATTATGTAAAATATATCACAAGGGATTCGAACCCTGGAAAGCGGAGCCATAAAGTGTTGGTGTAATTCTGTGCCGTTTTAGTGGCTCGCGGCGGAGAATAGCTGAGGAGCCATTCCTAATTGGTTCCACAGCTCAGGAATCTCGTTCCCGGTTCCTGGGAATGGTGCTTCGAGGTGTAGCGATGGTCCTGTTTACTTCTGATTTCTCTCTCTCTCTCTTTCTCTCTCTGCACCACTAACCCTGAATATATGTAGTAGCACCACTAACCCTGAGTATATGCAGTAGCACCACTAACCCTGAGTATATGTAGTAGCACCACTAACACTGAGTATATGTAGTAGCACCACTAACCCTGAGTATATGTAGTAGCACCACTAACACTGAATACATGTAGTAGCACCACTAACCCTGAGTATATGTAGTAGCACCACTAACCCTGAATATATGTAGTAGCACCACTAACCCTGAGTATATGCAGTAGCACCACTAACCCTGAGTATATGTAGCACCACTACCCTGTATGCAGTAGCACCACTAACCCCTGATATAATGTAGTAGCACCACTAACCCTGAGTATATGTAGTAGTACCACTAACCCTGAGTATATGTAGGAGCACCACTAACCCTGAGTATATGTAGTAGCACCACTAGCCCTGAGTATATGTAGTAGTACCACTAACCCTGAGTATATGTAGTAGTACCACTAACCCTGAGTATATGTAGTAGCACCACTAACCCTGAGTATATGTAGTAGCACCACTAACCCTGAGTATATGTAGGAGCACCACTAACCCTGAGTATATGTAGTAGTACCACTAACCCTGAGTATATGTAGGAGCACCACTAGCCCTGAGTATATGTAGTAGTACCACTAACCCTGAGTATATGTAGGAGCACCACTAACCCTGAGTATATGCAGTAGCACCACTAACCCTGAGTATATGTAGTAGCACCACTAACCCTGAGTATATGCAGTAGCACCACTAACCCTGAGTATATGCAGTAGCACCACTAACCCTGAGTATATGTAGTAGTACCACTAACCCTGAGTATATGCAGTAGTACCACTAACCCTGAGTATATGCAGTAGCACCACTGACCCTGAGTATATGTAGTAGTACCACTAACCCTGAGTATATGCAGTAGTACCACTAACCCTGAGTATATGTAGTAGTACCACTAACCCTGAGTATATGTAGTAGTACCACTAACCCTGAGTATATGTAGTAGCACCACTAACCCTGAGTATATGTAGTAGCACCACTAACCCTGAGTATATGTAGTAGTACCACTAACCCTGAGTATATGTAGTAGTACCACTAACCCTGAGTATATGTAGTAGCACCACTAACCCTGAGTTTATGTAGTAGTACCACTAACCCTGAGTATATGTAGTAGCACCACTAACCCTGAGTATATGTAGTAGAACCACTAACCCTGAGTATATGTAGTAGCACCACTAACCCTGAGTATATGTAGTAGCACCACTAACCCTGAGTATATGTAGTAGCACCACTAACCCTGAGTATATGTAGTAGTACCACTAACCCTGAGTATATGCAGTAGTACCACTAACCCTGAGTATATGTAGTAGCACCACTAACCCTGAGTATATGCAGTAGCACCACTAACCCTGAGTATATGTAGTAGTACCACTAACCCTGAGTATATGTAGTAGCACCACTAACCCTGAGTATATGTAGTAGCACCACTAACCCTGAGTATGTAGTAGCACCATTAACCCTGAGTATATGTGGTAGCACCACTAACACTGAATACATGTAGTAGCACCACTAACCCCTGAATATATGTAGTAGCACCACTCAACCCTGAGTATATGTAGTAGCACCACTAACCCTGGGAGTATATGCAGTAGCACCACTAACTTTATATGCAGTAGCACCACTAACCCTGAATATATGCAGTAGCACCACTAACCCTGAATATATGCAGTAGCACCACTAACCCTGAATATATGCAGTAGCACCACTAACCCTGAGTATATGTAGTAGCACCACTAACCCTGAGTATATGTAGTAGCACCACTAACCCTGAATATATGTAGTAGCACCACTAACCCTGAGTATATGTAGTAGCACCACTAACCCTGAATATATGTAGTAGCACCACTAACCCTGAGTATATGTAGTAGCACCACTAACCCTGAATACATGTAGTAGCACCACTAACCCAGAGTATATGTAGTAGCACCACTAACACTGAATACATGTAGTAGCACCACTAGACCCAGAGTATATGTGGTATATGTAGAAGCGCAACTAACCCTGAGCATATATAGTAGACTTCACTAATTGACTTAATTTAGAAGCGATTACTGTCCAGCAAGTGAATGAGGACGATGATCTGGATCCACACGCCTGTGAAGCCTTCGTCCAGGATCCACATATATAAACAAACCAGTCCAGAAATTCTCAGTGGTACCAGATATAAGTGAGGCCCTCCCTACCTCGACCAGCTGTTTAAAGTTCTCTCATAACTGAAGAGGCTGCGTCTTTATGATCTCATTCTGGGAGGTCATTAAGGTCATGGCCTTGACCTCATCCTCCACTCTACCTTTTCTTCTTTTCTGGTCTCTCCTCCCCACCCTCCTTTACTCTTTACCTTTCCATATTCTCTACTCTCTTTCTCCTCCTTCCCCACCCTCTCTCTCCCTCCCCTTCCAACCCTCGTTCCCTTTTCTACCTACCCTCTCTCTTCCTCCCTCACTCCCCTCTTCTTCTCCACCTTCTCTCCTTCATTTTCATAACCCTCTCCTCCTTCCCTTTCCTATTCCCTCTTCTCTTTCTCCACCTTCCTCGCCCTCTCTCCTTCTGCCTCACCCTCCACCCCCCTTTCCCCTTCCCAATTCTCTCCTCTCCTCCTCTCCCCAGTTTTCTTGGCCTGGGATCAAGAAAATGCCAAGACCTGTAGTGAATTGTCTTCATCAATTTATTTTTGGACTTTAATAACGCAGATCATTAAAGTGTTGGAGACGAAGATAATTTCTGCATGACTGACGGAGAAGAGAGGGTTATGAATGGAGGAGAGAGAGAGAGAGAGAGAGAGAGGGGGGGGGGATGCTGTTGAAACGTGGAGACAATGACGGCTGTTGGAGGAAAGGGACAGATACCGTGTGTTGGAGATACTTAAAGGGATAAATATTGTGTGTTGGAGAAACGGGAGTGTATGGTTTGTGTTTGAGATACAGGAACAGAGAAGAAGACAAAAGGACATGAAAAGAAACAAAAAACCATAGAACGAGAGAGAGAGAGAGAGAGAGAGAGAGAGAGAGAGAGAGAGAGAGAGAGCCCTTTATCGTATAGCATAACTGGTCTGAGTGAGATAATTTTCTTTCACACCATCGCAACTTTCTTCAAGGTTGGTAATAAACAGTAAAGTTTCTCTCTATGCTGACTTACGTTATCGCCCGGGTTATATCTGGCCTCTTATGGCAGCCTCACCACACTGCCCAGGTCTTTCTTTAAGATATTTCATTCGGTTTAAAATTATCTTATGGATTGTCCGAAGTTTATTGACACCAGATGGGTTTGGGTGAAAATTTTTGTTCTCAATGTTGATCCTTGTTTATAGGTTTACCTGGTTATGTATTTATTGTTGTTTTTTTGTTATTATTATTTTTAAAGATCCTGAATGAACACCTCTTGAATACGTTATGTTTATCTATAAAATTTATGTATATAAGGATTTCGAAGACAGTAATACAAAGGCTGAAACTCAATTCTCGTACATTTTATATGCAAATGCTTTTGTCACTTCCAAACTCGTTCATAAATTTAACTCTGACACAGTAATTTCCTCCTTGACGACACTGGGGGAGAGAAGCTTCCCCAGTGGTTGTATGCAGTTCTGTTTTGTCTTCACTTTTCTTCAACTCTTTTTCTGGTTGGGACAATATTTTTGAACACTTCACATAAAGTTATGTTTATTGTTTAATGTGTGTGTGTGTGTGTGTGTGTGTGTGTGTGTGTGTGTGTGTGTGTTTAAAATATACAAATGTAGTGTCCCTGAGTATAATAAACATATTTGAAAACTCAGAAATCTCTCTCTCTCTCTCTCTCTCTCTCTCTCTCTCTTCCCAGCTCCGTAAACCAAGGAAATTACTGAATTATACATCATAAAAATACACTCATACTTTACCCTCACACAGAAACATGTAGGTGTGTTCATATTGACCCAAACGACTCTCTCTGCCACACTGGTTCGACTCCCACTCTCATTGTTTACATATTAGCGAAGTGTTTCGTAAGTGTGGCGTTGTGGTGATGGTGGTAGTGGTAATTGTTGTTGTTGTTGTAGTAGTAGTGGTCCTCATTACTGGCGTTGTTGTAGTGGTTGTTATTGTTTAATTTGGAGTGAGAATTGTTGTGGTTGTTCTGGTTATAATAGTGGTGGTGGTAGTTTAGTGGTGTTAGTGGTATTAGTTGTGGTAGTAATAGTTGTACTAGTAGATGTGGTGGTGGTAGTAATGGTAGTAGTAGTAGTGGTGGTGGTAGTGGTAGTAGTAGTAGTAGTGGTAGTGGGAGTGGTGGTAGTTGCAGTGGTTGTAGTAGAAGTGGTGATGGTAGTGGTTGTAGTAGTAACTAATAATAATGGTAATAATAAAAATATCCTAATAATAATAATAATAATGATAATATTAATAATATTTATAATAATAATAATAATAACAATAGCAACATTAATAATAATAATAATAATAATAATAATAATAATAATAATAATAATAGTGTAATAATAATAATAATAATAATAATAATAGTGTAATAATAATAATAATAATAATAATAATAATAATAATAATAGCCTAATAATAATAATAATAATAATAATAATAATAATAATAATAATAATAATAATAATAATAATAATAATAATAATAATGTGGTCACTTTGTAAAGATGTTCTGGATGTATTTCAGGTAAAGGTGCACCGCCTCCATCTCCGCCGCCATTACATACGAGTGATCACTGTCAAACTGTGTGCGGGAGTGTGTTGACTGTTGAATTTTGCTTATTATTACTTACAGTAAGTTCTCTGTAACTTTACTGTGTAAAGGTTTTCAAGAATAAACTTTGAAGAAACGTTGGTGACGCAGGAAACTTTTAATTAGGAAAATATAGTAACATTGTCGTTTGTCAAGTGTGGGGACTCGGTGGTAGGCAACAACTTGTTTAATAACTTTAAAACTTATGTAAGTGATTATTAACTTAAACAGTGATACTTTATATGCTTACTTATATTTCGTGAATGCTAAGTGATATGAACAAAGTTAATTTACAAGTGAATGGCAACAGATTAAGGACATGAGGCTATGACGTCATCAACAGATCGCCAATGGTTAGTAAACAAACTAATTTATAAAGTCAATCTCTTTCACTAACATGTTTTACCTGATAGTATTATTATTTATTTACATATATCTGTTTCTTGGTAAGGTGAGTGTATCATTTGTTTTAATAGATAATTATTTAATATATTCGCCTTACTGTGTACTGTACCGTGGGATGGGTCTTTAATTGTGCCGTGTTATTTTGGTTGTTGTATATCGTCCCCTCCCTTCACCTTCTGCCCGTCCCTCCCTCCCTTGCCCCCTCTATCTATCTATCTATCTATCTATCTATCTGTCTCAATATAGGAAAAGCGATTCCCAGTGTACTCAGAGAGGTGGGAATCAGCGAGGACTTTCCTGACACGTTCATAAAGATTAAAGAAATTACTTATGCAAATGAGGTTTTAACTAGTATAGGTTATTTGCTCTGGGTTGGAACATGACTGGAAATTTTATCCCATCAAGGTAAAATTATGTTAAGTCAACGCGGATTTGATCAGCTCACAAAGTATATAGTACAACGTATGTTAGTAGTTAGTGAATGTGAGATAATGCAGGAATATTCTACATCGATACTGGAACCGTCTTGGCATTAGTGAACCTGAGGCAAAACAACCCCTGTGATGTGCACCTCAGTGAACCCAGGAATTCGGATCTCGGGTAGTCCTGAGAGCTCTTATTTTTATTTATTTATTTATTTATTTTTTTTTTTTTACGGGCATTATCCCACCCGGGCACAGGTAATTTTTAATGACCCACATCACGGCCTGGGGGGCGAAAATATAATACAATAATAATAATAATAATAATAATAATAATAATAATAATAATAATAATAATAATAATAATAATAATAATAATGTAATAATAATAATAATAATAATAGTAATAATAATAATAATAATAATAATAATAATACAATTAATAAAAACAAATAACAATTATAATAAAAGAAAATATTAATACAAATAATTTTTTTAAATAATAATAATATACTACTACTACTACTACTACTACTACTAATAATAATAATAATAGCAATAATAATAATAATAATAATAATAATAATAATAATAATAATAATAATAATAATAATAATGAGCCAGAAATAAATACAAAAGTTAAACAAAAATATCAAGAGTGAGAAATGATAGATGTATATTGTGTTGTCAAGGTTAGAGAAACAATTGAGACCCTGCAATTGTGTGTAAATGAGCCAGAAAGTCAGATCAGCAACCTAGGACTTGGTCACAATTTTTGTGATGCCATATGGCAGCAGGGTCTACCATTAGACAACACATTATGCTTCCAATATTTTCCCAGGCGGTAGTACCTCCCTGTTTAATAGATGCCAACTACCCACTACCTACCAAGCGTATATTGATCAGAGTGGTCGACCCTGGGCGGCGAATGGCTTCACAGTGTTTGCATAATAATCGTCTCGTTAATATCGGATATAACACAAGGTGCAATTTTACTCTCATCCACCTAACCTAACTTAACTTAACCTGTGTTAAAATACTCAAGTGTAGTCATGTTGGCAGAGACAAAAGACGAGAAAAATCACAATAATGAATGAAAGTAACATAGTATGAGTCAAACTAGGGATCCATTAAGGGTGATGATCATCCTGGGTAAGGGAGTATAGCGGCCCTGAGCTCTCCCTCTCTTATAGGCTGACACTCGTGGTGGATATCACGGTGTCAGTCATCCACGCCAGCTGACACACCAGGATGGTAAACAGCGCCTTATAATACTTACACAACAAGACAAAACAGAGCGATTTATCTCTTACTGTAGTCATGTCGCCCGTCTCTGCGTAGCTTCAGTACAAATTCTTCTTCTTAATGGGCCAGTAGCACTTAACTTCCGAAAACAGGAGAAGTGACTAAACAGCGGTAAGTGACGGTGGTGTTGTGAGGTGAATACTACTGTATATGGCGGAGAGTGACAGTTGCCGTGCGAGGTGCGTGTTGGACCAAGTGCTGTTGATGGATGCTGGCTTTCAGTGTCGATCTTGGCAGCCGTAATTTTGATGTTTTTTTGTTTTGTTTTTGAAGGGAAGAGGCTGACACTGGGAGGGATCAACTGGTCAAAGTTTTCCCGATTCTCATTAATTGCTTTTTTTTATTTATTTATTTTTTTGACAGGGATTAGCCCACCCGGGCACAGGTCACTGACCCACATCAGGGCCTGGAGGGCGAAATATAATAATAATAATAATAATAATAATAATAATAATAATAATAATAATAATAATAATAATAATAATAATAATAATAATAATGATAATAATAATAATAATAATAATAATAATAATGATAATAATAATAATAATAATAATAATAATAATAATAATAATAATAATAATAATAATAATAATAACAAAAATAATAATTAATAAATTAATAAAAAGTATAATGATAATAATAATAATAATAATAATAATAATAATAATAATAATAATAATAATAAATAAATAAATACAAAAATGAAAAAAATCAATCAATAGTGAGAAACGATAGTATGTATGTTGTGTTGTCAATAGTAAGAGAAACAATTGAGACCCTGCAATTGTGTGTAAATGAGGCAGAAAGACAGATCAGCAACCTGGGACTAGGTCACAATTTTTGTGATACCATGGTTGTTGATTATTCGTAAAGTTAACGACCCAATCACTGGTCCGCCTGAATTACCTACAGGAATAATAGTCATAAAAAACAATTATATAATGATAATAAAAATTAGTGACTGTAAAACACAACGACAGAAAGTGAATAACTACAGTGCTGTAATATACGAGTCGGCCTGATGATACAGTCACGTGAGTATTACAGACAGTGAAATATTGTTTCCTGTCCTCTGACGACCAAAATTGGGCACCAAACCCTGCACACAAAACAAAAGTGACTAGAAATTGGTTAAAGCTGCGTTAGTGTAGGACTGATCGTGCGTCTTGCAGCGAACATTATGATACGTATCTAATTCTCTCCAATTATATACAAAATTTTTCGCGGAATATCATTATCAGTAAGTCAGTAAGGAGAGGCAGGATTTAGATTGAATAATATAGCCGAATATATTACCAGGGTTAATATCAGGAATATTTGTGTAATAAATAGTATCTGTGACGTCATAGTTCATCACTGTGTGCTATAATACCCGGGTCACATTAAACCCAAACTGTGCCACGGAACCGAACCCAAATGGAAGGGTACTGTTGGGTTATGCGAGGCGAGGCTAAAGAAGTAGGTTAAGTTAGGTTAATGTTAGGTAATGTTAAGGGTAGGTTACATTAGGGGTAGGTTCAGTTAGGCTAATGTAAGGTAACGTTATGGGTAGGATATGTTAGGGATAGGTTAAGTTAGTGTAGGTTAAGTTAGGCTAATGTTAGATAATGTTAGGGATAGGCTACGTTAGGGGTATTTTAAGTTAGTTTACATAAGAATGTAGGAAACTGCAGCGGGCATATTGGCCCACATTGGGTAGTCCCGTTTACACCCAACCCCTATCGCTCATATATCCATCCAACCTATGTTTGAAGCTATCCAGTTTATTCGAGTTAATGATGATGTTTGGTA
Source organism: Homarus americanus (assembly GCF_018991925.1). NCBI lineage: Eukaryota > Metazoa > Arthropoda > Malacostraca > Decapoda > Nephropidae > Homarus > Homarus americanus. The sequence goes on along the minus strand of NW_024725031.1, from coordinate 5,842,556 downwards.
ACTTGTTCCACTCAGCCACTACTCTATTTCCAAACCAATGTTTACCTATCTCGCGCCTAAATCTAAATTTGTCTAATTTAAAACCATTGTTACGAGTTCGCTCCTGGATGGATAGTTTGAGTACCTTTGTTATATCACCTTTGTTTCGTCCTGACTTCCAGTGATGCACCTCGATCATATCGCCCCTCACTCTACGTCTCTCGAAGGAGTGCAAATTAAGATGCTTTAACCTGTCTCTGTTCTCAAGGTTCCTAATGCCCGGGATTAGTCTTGTCATTCTCCTCTGAATTCTTTCTAGGGATTCTATATCCATTCTGTAGTACGGTGACCAGAACTGAACTGCGTAATCCAAGTGAGGTCTCACAAGCGCAAGATATAGTTTTAGGATGACCCCGCTAGTCTTGTAACTAACACTCCTTTGTATGAACCCAAGTACTTTATTAGCCTTGTTTCGAGCAAATGAACATTGATTACTTGGTTTAAGGTTCGTACTTATCATTACTCCTAAACTTTCTCACAGCCGGATTTCTCTATAACATCGTTGTTCATCTGATATCTGGTTTCTCTGTTTACATCTCCTAGACTAAGTACTTTACATTTGTCCACATTAAATTTCATCTGCCATTTTTCAGACCATTCGAAAAATTTGTTTAGGTTAATGTCGGTTATTGTTAGGGGTAGGTTATATTATGGGTAGGTTAAGATGGTGTGTTTAATGTTAGGGGTAGGTTATGTTAGGGATAGGTTAAGATAGTGTAGGTTAAGTTAGGCTAATCTTAGCGGTAGGATACTTTTGGTGTAGGTTAATTTAGTGTAGGTTAATGTTAGGGACAGGTTATGTTTGGGGTAGGTTAAGTTGTGTTAAGGGCAGGTTAAGTATGGTTAGATTAGATTAGGTTAGGATAAGATAAAGTTAGGTTAGGTTCGGTTAGATTAGGTTAGGTTAGATTAGGTTAGGTTAGGTTGGGTTAATTAATTCGCACAGTATCCAGGGACTCATGGAGTTATTAGTGACGTTAATGAATCCTCAGATAACGCTATTAACTAATGTATGAGAATTTAAAGAAAATAATAGTAAATAAAAGAACAGAAAAGTGCTATTTAAAAGGCAAAGGCATGCCAAGCAACATTAAATTCATTTATATGAGAGAGACGGTAACGTGGAAGGAATTTTTGGATAATAGAAACGACCAAAATATATTTCATTAAGTAAATCTCTTGTAATTAGCATAGTTCTTCCATAATTAAGACGGACATAATTCACCCCAATTATTATTTTATAGCGCGGGATGTAAAAGAGAGAGAGAGAGAGAGAGAGAGAGAGAGAGAGAGAGAGAGAGAGAGAGAGAGAACGAACTATACAGATTATGTCTGACCATAATACATGCATATATTATCTATCTATCTATCTATCTATCTATCTATCTATCTATCAGTCTGTCTGTCTGTCTGTCTGTCTGGGTATCTATCTATCTATCTATATTTATTTATCTATCTATCTATCTATCTTTCTATCTATCTATCTATCTATCTATCTATCTATCTATCTATCTATCTATCTATCTGTCTGTCTGTCTGTCTGTCTGTTTGTCTGTCTGTCTGTCTGTCTGTCTGTCTGTCTGTCTGGGTATCTATCTATCTATCTAGCTATCTATCTATCTACATGTTTACTTTATATGTATGTGCTTATACTCTTATAAAATAATACCCTCCTTCCTTCCCTCCCCTTTCCCCTATCTCCCCTTTCCCTACCTTCCTGCTGTCTCCCCTCCCCTCTCTTATTCCCTCCCCTCCTCTCCTCCTTTCCTTTGCCTCCCTTCCCCCAACCTCCCTTCCCCTTCCTTCCCCTCCCTCCTCTCTTCCCCTCGTACACTCCTCCCCAAATTTATTCTCGCAGTAAAAATATCGGAGAAAGATCACCTGGACAAGTCGTCGTACCGGTGATCATCAAGTCCAGAAGTTCGGCCTCCGTGTATGTGTCAATTTGCTCACCTGTAAAATCCCACATCAGTGTAATTCTTCATTTTTATTGGCTGATCAAGACAACATTTTGAGTTCCGTATGACATTTATAGTTTTATTTTGAGCTGTTTTAGTAGTTTTAATGTCTGGAAATCCTTACCTTCTTGGCGTATCGTAAGTGAATTTATTTTATTTTTTTCAATTTGATTCATTATAAAACTTGACGAGCTAAGACATCTATGACGTATTTTTATAGCTACCCTTTTTGTATGTGGTGTAATGGTCAGCATCCTCGCCTCGCAAGCGAGCGGACCCGAGTTCGATCTTCGGGCAGGGTGAAACTATGGGCAAGTTTCTTGACCCCATTTGCCTCTGTCTACCCAGGAGTAATTGGGAACATGGATGTTAATCGATTTGCGGACCGTATTTCGGGGTAATGGTTAGCCAGCGCAGTTGGCGAGTTTTCTAGTCGTCTCGGACTATTCCTCGACACTGGGTTACGCAGCTCGTTAACTTGGGGTGTGGTTGTTGTGTTGGCGACAGCTTCTACACCTTAACAAATTCACGCCTAGGAGGCCCTTAGGCCGGCCATCCTCGATTTCGAGGGGCTTCCATTATTATGTATGTATGTATGTATGTATGTATCTGGTAATATTAACACTATAAATGAACTCCATCTACGGTTTAAGCGATGTAAAACTTTGTGAAAGAAAAATGTATAACAGGGTGCGTTCTCTCTTCAACCCTGTGTTCCCCGCCTCCACACGGCTAGCTACCTCCACACACACACACACACACACACACACACAAGCTTCACTCTCCACAGAAAAAGAAAGACAGTGAAAAAACGAGCTCCAATGCCTGTAAAAATGTGCGAGAAATGGGAGAAATGTGAACCGGGAAACAATTGTCAAGCCATTTTTAACATTCCACCCTCTGACGCATAAATTTTGAACGTTGTTATTTCAGGGTTGACATTTACCAGGTACTCGTTAGGAGATATGTCCGGGTTGTGTTTTGGGGGATCAATAATATAGGGTAAAAATATTTAAGGAGAGAGTGATGGAGAGAGAGAGAGTGACAGAGTAAATAAAAGAGGCAAAAGAGATAAAGAGAGGAAAAAAGAGATAAAGAGAGGAAAAAGGAGATAAAGAGAGGAAAAAAGAGATAAAGAGAGGAAAAAAGAGATAAAGAGAAGAAAAAAGAGATAAAGAGAGGAAAAAAGAGATAAAGAGAGGAAAAAGAGATAAAGAGAAGAAAAGGGAGATAAAAGAGAGATTAAGAGAGAGAAACAAAATAGAGAGAGAGGAAAAAGAATAAATATACTAAAATATTCTCAACACGGGAAATAACAAACACGACTTATTATATGCTGTGAATATATTGTATATATGTTATTATATAGCCATTGAACACTGATATACCAGGCATATATGGGTGAAGGAATGGTCAAGTTTACACGTGATGTTCAGGTGTATCATTAAGTTTACACGTGATGTTCAGGTGTATCATTAAGTTTACACGTGATGTTCAGGTGTATCATTATGTTTACACGTGATGTTCAGGTGTATCATTAAGTTTACACGTGATGTTCAGGTGTATCATTAAGTTTACACGTGATGTTCAGGTGTATCATTAAGTTTACACGTGATGTTCTGGTGTATCATTAAGTTTACACGTAATGTTCAGGTGTATCATTAAGTTTACACGTGATGTTCAGGTGTATCATTCAGTTTACACGTGATGTTCAGGTGTATCATAAAGCTTAAACATGATGTTAAGGTGTATCATTAAGTTTACACGTAATGTTCAGGTGTATCATTAAGTTTACACGTGATGTTCAGGTGTATCATTAAGTTTACACGTGATGTTCAGGTGTATCATTAAGTTTACACGTGATGTTCAGGTGTATCATTAAGTTTACACGTAATGTTCAGGTGTATCATTAAGTTTACACGTGATGTTCTGGTGTATCATTAAGTTTACACGTAATGTTCAGGTGTATCATTAAGTTTACACGTGATGTTCAGGTGTATCATTAAGTTTACACGTGATGTTCAGGTGTATCATTAAGTTTACACGTGATGTTCAGGTGTATCATTAAGTTTACACGTGATGTTCAGGTGTATCATTAAGTTTACACGTGATGTTCAGGTGTATCATTAAGTTTACACGTAATGTTCAGGTGTATCATTAAGTTTACACGTGATGTTCTGGTGTATCATTAAGTTTACACGTAATGTTCAGGTGTATCATTAAGTTTACACGTGATGTTCAGGTGTATCATTAAGTTTACACGTGATGTTCAGGTGTATCATTAAGTTTACACGTGATGTTCAGGTGTATCAAGTTTACACGTGATGTTCAGGTGTATCATAAAGCTTAAACATGATGTTAAGGTGTATCATTAAGTTTACACGTAATGTTAAGGAATACCATAAAGTTTACACATGATGTTAAGGGATACCATAAAGTTCACACGTAATGTGAAGGAATACCATAAAGTTTACACGTAATGTTAAGGAATAACATAAAGTTTACTCGTGATGTTAAGATATACCATTAAATTTACACGTGATGTTCAGGTGTATCATAAAGTTTACACATGATGTTAAGGTGTATTATTAAGTTTACACGTAATGAATACCATAAAGTTTCACATGATGTTAAGGAATAACATAAAGTTTACTCGTGATGTTAAGATATACCATTAAGTTTACACGCGATGTTAAGGTGTATCAAAGTTTGCAATAATTAATTTTCTTGATGACTTACGAGTATAATGACTTAACCATTTGATTATAATGAATTTACCACTTGATTATAATGAATTTACCACTTCAGTATAATTATTTAACTCCTTGTGTGTTAATTTAGCCAACGTTGAGTATCTGGTCCTACGTTGTAAGTGTACATGTGTGATTTAAGTCAAAGTTAGGAACTGTGTATGAAGAAAGTTGGGGGATGATTCAAGTCGTCCTCTTACTAGCCCCAGCATATAGGTAGAGTGGGTCAGTGATGTTGATAGTGACTACAGGTGAGTCTTGAAGGCTTCTTATGTGGTACTCTCTTACATCAAGACTAGAGAAACAGACAGTGATAGATACAGTATATGATATAGGAGTGATAGATAGAGTAACTGATATAGGAGTGATAGATAGAGTAGCTGATATAGGAGTGATGATACAGTAGATGATATAGGAGTGATAGATAGAGTAGCTGATATAGGAGTGATAGATAGAGTAGCTGATATAGGAATGAGGGATATAGTAGATGATATTATAGGAGTGAAAAACAAGTACAGTATTAAGATTCACATTCCATAAATCTAGCGTAACCCTGAGTCGAAATAGGAAGCTGAGTAAGAGCGATATTTTAAATTCGAGGCAAAATTCGGAATATTCTTTCGTGGTTTTGTCATGTCCTGATTCGAGGAAGGAGAAGGTTGTCGTTGTTGTGGGTGACTGCATAGAAGAGTTAGGAATAGTCCTCTTCAGTACCATGAGACTTGAAACTCGTAGTGGAGGCCAGACAAACTTTCTAGAGTAACTTCCTCTAGTCCTGTTGATGCCAGAGAGACGCGCTGATGACGTGCATTATTTTGGTGATGTCAAGTAGGCGTTGAGGACCAATTCTATTACGAACACCATGAACGCCAACCACAGCCCTGTAGGTTAAATTAGGTTAGGTTAGGTTAAATTAGGTTAGGTTAGGTTAAATTAGGTTAGGTTAGGTTAGGAACTACTGATTTATCTGCTTCCCATACATTGTTAAACGAGAAAAGTGTTGATAGTAATTAGTGTTGACTGTAGGATTTATTTTCTCACATTGAACTGAAATTATTTACACAATGTAGGGGATAGATTAGTTGATAACACAGAACAGATTATAAACTAGTGAATTAACTATCTTGGGTTACTAAAGTTTATAAAGAGTGTCTATCAACCCCCCCTCCCCCCCCCACCTTCCAGGCCAGCGACGAGGAATCACGAGAACCTCCCTAAAAATCATCGTCTTTGAATGGAATATGAGGGACTATTACCATATCTTTGTAAGGGTCCTTGTCTGAGTTTAATGCATTTGGGTTTTCATATGATAATTTCTGGAATGTATTTATAGGAAACGTTTGTGTAGGAGCTATTGAACTCAAACGTTTCAATTTAACGTCGCGAAATTTTACTTTACCCATTGGGATATTTGTTACTTCTTCTTCTTCTTATTCTTCTAAATAGTGATATTAGAAGTAATATTTGTTTTTGTAGCAATATTAATCGTACTTTTACTACTTATAATAATAATAATAATAATAATAATAATAATAATAATAATAATAATAATAATAATAATAATAATAATAATAATAATAATAATAATAATAATAATACGAAGAAAAAGAAAAAAAACATATACGTTTTATTACATTACATTATAAGTGATATTAAGGAACATAAAACGTGGCCTAAATATCAAATAGGCCTTTGCACTACTCACTCGCTCACGTAAGCATAAACACCTAAGGTAAACTCTTATATACCACGTCTTCCCCCGACACTCCCACCTCCAGAAAGCCAGAGATTCATAAACAAGTTTCTTTACCTCCGCCATAGATGCAGAAGACGCCAAGGAAGTCCTCCAGCTCAAGCGGTCGGAGACTGTTGGTTGGTAGGCCAAAATTGACTGAATTCAGGCACTTGGTGAGGTTTATCATGTTGTTCGTGATGATATAGTCCAGAAGGCCGGACTCACGTAGACTGTATACTCTGAGGGAGAGAAGTGATAAGATCAGCAGCAACAACAACAACAACAAAATAAATATAATAAATAATAATAATAATAATAATAATAATAATAATAATAATAATAATAATAATAATAATAATAATAATGAATTAACTTTCCGGTGTACGTATTTTAAAGACTTATTGTCCAGTACAAAACCTGACCCTTGGAGAATAATTGGTCTTTGTTTACTCTCAAGAATTAACAAAATACGTGTTATGGTATTATTAGATCATTTTTGTTTTGCCATGCGAAATTAAGCGTCACTTTTGTTTTTGTTAATATATAATAGTGGGTTTTAACCACGTAGAAAGCCTATATACAGGAGTTAGCATTAATATAAAAATTATCCCTCCTCATATGTTCAGGTAGGGTTGTCAGTGACCACTGTATTATTTAATTTCTCGATTTCACCCGTAAACTCGTCTGGTAGCACAATGTAACGCTGTACTTTATGGGACGAATTATACAGAATCAATTACAAATCACTCTTATAGGTCACTTACCCTTTAATTCAATGGACAGGACAGTTTAATTAATTTACCCTTTTTATATGGTGCCGAATAACCCCCCTTCGATTTGACAGACAAAAAGAAACCAAGGAATCACTCACATTGGATCGACTTTCTGTTTGAGACCTGACCCCTTTGTAAATCCCACACAAAGGCTGAGAGCACTAAAGATTGGCTCCCTGGCTATGTACATCGGGCACTCGTTCAGCTGTAAGTGAGAACAGATAAATATGTTAATTAATAACAGGTAACTATGTTAATTAAGAACAGGTAACTGTGTTAATTAAGAACAGATAAATATGTTAATTAAGAATAGGTAAATATGTTAATTAAGAACAGGTAAATGTGTTAATTAAGAACGTAAATATGTTAATTCAGAATAGGTAAATACTGTATGTCAATTAAGAACAGGTAAATGTGTTCATTAAGAACAGATAAATATGTTAATTAAGAACAGGTAAATTTGTTAATTATGAACAGATAAATGTGTTGATTAAGAAGAGGTAAATGTGCTAATTAAGAGCAGATAAATGTGTTAATTAAGAACAGTTAAATATTTTAACTATGAAGCAGATTTTTTGGGGGATGACTCTTTTATATGACTGTTTCTCTTTTTCTCATCCTTTTGTCTTGACACATTTTCACCTCTCTAGACCACTCGAGGCTCTGTCACTGAAGAGACTCCGAATAAACACTCTTATGACATTAAAGCAACACTGTTATCTCTAAAGACTCATATCAGTGGCACTACCAGCGAACACTAGCGCGTGATTGGCTTTTCTTTCTAAGCCGGAAATGATACCTTTAAATAGAGTAATGCCAGGCGAAGATTCGTCTAACACGTTGATGATGACTGTTCGTACCTGGTTGAAGGTGTCCACAATAATAGACTGGAGGGCTATATTGGGACTGATCACTGAGGTCTCTCCTTTTATGATCCTTGGGATGGCGCTCTTCGGCTTGCTGTGAATGTTCACCTGGTCCTTCATCCTCCACAACAAACTGCCCGGAGTAGCTGTCTGGTGGGGCAAGACAAGAACAAAAGCGAACTGAGAAAAATATCCACGACAGGCATATCACGTGGTTAAAGAGTGAAATAGAATAAATGTTTGCATAATTACATTAATCATTAAAACTGGAGCCAAATGACATTTTTAGAAACTAAATTATTTAAATAACGGAGGAATACAATGACTTAATCCTATGAGGGGCAGAAGTTTCTCTCAGGTGAAGAAAATCGTCTGGCTTTAGCCGGAATAAAATACTCGAGATAATTAAACACACGACAAAAAAAACTCGTCAATTGATGTTTATAAAATAGAATATATATGTAAACACACCTCTAACCAATCCTTATTCTACCCGGCCAACCTTTATTACCTGTATAAAATTATACATCATGCTACTCTTGACGATGTAAACAGGGATATCTGTGGCCGCCAGCTCCTCCATGGTGTCGAAGGGAAGCTGCAGTTTAGGCATAATCAACATGGCCTTCAAGTTAGAGCGGTAGACAGATCCCATCACAAGTGCCGACAACGCCCACAGCCCCGATAGGAGGGTTAAAGAACCTCCTCTCGGCCACCAGACAGATGCTGTTGGCAGAATGAGGTTAGGTTAGGTTAGGTTAGATTTAAATTACGATAGTAATGAGTAATGTTGTCAGGACAAGACACATTCATATTGTGTTTTCAGGACAAGAGACTCACACTGTGCGAGAGTTGCACTCAGGGTCCACAGAGCGGAGGTTGAGGCTAGAGTGAGGAGAGACACCTCCTCTGGTCTTTCCGTAAGCCTTTCCGCCGACTCGCCTCTCCCGCCCTTACTGTAGATAAACATTATTGACACTTACTTTACCTTAAATTAATTACACGGTGAATTAACTTCGACGATTACAGCAATATATCATTAATGTATATATATATATATATATATATATATATATATATATATATATATATATATATATAAAAAAATATATATATATATATATATATATATATATATATATATATATATATATATATATATATATATATATATGTATGCATATATATGTATATATATATGCATGTATGTCTGTATATATGTAATCAGTCTATCTAGCCTTAACGATGCCTATCCTTATGTATTGAATTCTATCCACTTATCATCGTACCTATATATCAGGCACTTACTGTGGGTCGGGGTGCTGGAGTGTAGACCGACCCCACTGTAAGAGGAACACGGCGAGGAACACGAAAATGGAAACCAGGAAAAAGAGTCCCCATACCTGTAATTAAGATCCGTTTACCTGTTATTATGATCCTTTTACCTGTAATTAAGATCCGTTTACCTGTTATTATGACCAATGTATCTGTTATTAAGAGTCGTTCACCTGTTATTAAGTAGTCGTTCACCAATTATTAAGATCCGTTTACCTGTTATTAGGATCCGTTTACCTGTTATTAAGATCCGTTTCCCTGTTATTTAGACCACCCGTTAATCTGTTAATTTAAAACCGTTCGCCTGTATTAAGAACCGTTCCCTTTAGATCATCCAATTAATTCAAACTAAGGCTTTACAAACCAAATCAGAAATTATCAAGGCTTCACAGACACCATCCAAACCTTACCAAGGCTTCACACACTTAACAAACCAAGGCTTCACCCATCTAACATGTTTAAGGCTTCACAAACCCCACCCAACTTATACCAAGGCTTCACAAACGCACTCAGATCTTACCATACTCGTATAAGGTTTCACGAAGCCAGTCAGATCCGCTTGGTAAACTGGGGACTTGTACATCGCCACCTGCTTATCGACGACGAAGGGCACACTGAAGTCTAGGACCTCCACCCTCTCAAAGTCGATAGCGAAAGGGGATCCTGACATGTCCGCTTCCTGAAGGTGAAACGTATGTGGTTAGGACATCATATAGTTGTTGATGTCTATTTCCTGAAGGTGAAATTAGGATTGGTGTCTATTTCCCATGGGTGAAAAATATGTAGTTAGGACATTTCTAGGGATATATATATATATATAGTTTGGACATCAATTATGTGCTGATGTTATGATGTGTTAGTGAGCTTTTAATATCTAAGGTCTTTAAGCAAGTAATCTAGGTTAGTACATACACTAATGATCATCAGTTAAAGATTAAGAGAGAGAGAGAGAGAGAGAGAGAGAGACAGACAGACATACAGACAGACAGACCATAACTCACCCCACGAGAGATCTGACCAATAACACCCGTCCAGGACCCATTAGGTTGCCGTGTACCGTAATGATAATCCGGATCCGCTAAGACGAACTCGTAGCTGTGGAGATGAGTAAGTGAATGGGTGAATAATGTGTGGAGATGAGTGAATGAGTGAATAATGTGTGGAGATGAGTAAGTGAATGGGTGAATAATGTGTGGAGATGAGTGAATGAGTGAATAATGTGTGGAGATGAGTAAGTGAATGGGTGAATAATGTGTGGAGATGAGTGAATGGCTGAGTAATGTGTGGAGATGAGTAAGTGAATGGGTGAGTAATGTGTGGAGATGAGTGAGTGAATGGGTGAGTAATGTGTGGAGATGAGTAAGTGAATGGGTGAGTAATGTGTGGAGATGAGTAAGTGAATGGGTGAGTAATGTGTGGAGATGAGTAAGTGAATGGGGTGAATAATGTGTGGAGATGAGTGAATGAATGGGTGAGTAAATGTGGAGATGAGTAAGTGAATGGGTGAATAATGTGTGAGATGAGTAAGTGAATGGGTGAGTAATGTGTGGAGATGAAAGTAAGTGAATGGGTGAGTAATGTGTGGGAGATGAGTAAGTGAATGGGTGAATAATGTGTGGAGATGAGTAAGTGAATGGGTGAGTAAATGTGTGGAGATGAGCGAATGGGTGAATAATGTGTGGAGATGAGTAAAGTGAATGGGTGAGTAAATGTGTGGAGATGAGTGGAATGGCTGAGTAATGTGTGTGGAGAAAGATGAGTGAATGGGTGAGTAATGTGTGGAGATGAGTGAATGGGTGAATAATGTGTGGAGATGAGTAAGTGAATGGGTGAGTAATGTGTGGAGATGAGTAAGTGAATGGGTGAGTAATGTGTGGAGATGAGTGAATGGGTGAATAATGTGTGGAGATGAGTGAATGGGTGAGTAATGTGTGGAGATGAGTGAATGGGTGAGTAATGTGTGGAGATGAGTGAATGGCTGAGTAATGTGTGGAGATGAGTGAATGGGTTAGTAAAAGTAGATAGCTTAAGAAGTGAGTGAAAGTGAGTGAAATTAAACGGGAATAATATCAGTAAGAAGACAAACTTAATGAATAAATGAATTGATAAATGAATAAATTGGTAAAATAGTGAATAAAGAGATGAATAAGTCCATAACGGAATCAATAAAACTAGGAAATGAGATACTTAATAACTTAGTAAATCGAAAGATAAATGGATAAGTTAGAATAGTAATGAACAAAGATGTGAATAAGCTCATAGCGAAAGAATGAATGTATAAAGACATGAGGATACTGATGAATAAGATAATTAATGAGTAAGCTATTGAAGAGAGGAATATGACGAAGTGCATAAATGAGTAAAAAATTAACATATTAATTAATTTTTTCATGAATTAACATTAGCTGATTTAAATATGTAGATAAAAATGCACACACACACACACACACACACACACACACACACACACACACACACACACACACACAAGAGGTAAGACAGTGCCATACAAGCCCTTGAGACACATGTACACAGTGCCAAAAATAAATAAAGAGTGCCAGCACCTTACCAGTAGTTGAGTTTCTTTGTTATGAGGTTAAGAATTTCCACCATAGCGCCAGTCACTACCCCGGTCTTCGAGGTGACGATGAAAGGTGGAAACTGTAGGAGTAAATAAAACAGTGTTAAAAGTCAATAGAAAAGTATCACTTGAAGATTAGATATTCTAACCTAACCTAACCTAACCTAATCTTCAGATGATCCGAAAAATAATATTCAGAAATATTGTATAAGTGAGGTACAAGCTTATTTATTCAGGTCATAGCATAGTTATTACATTAGTGTGACAGTGATGTTAAGTTAGTGCTATGAGCTGGATATAAGTTTAAAGACAGATATAAGTTGAAATATTCTCAGTAAATAAATAAAAAAATCATCAAATTATAATTATACTGAAAGGAAAAAAATGCTGCGAATTTACCAATGTGGCGGCGTTACACACACACACACACACACACACACACACACACACACACACACACACACACACACACACACACACACTCACATCTCTATAAAGTTTTGGTTTTACACAACAGCAACATCCATCGCTTTTATAAATGTTCGTTGTGCTTCAGTGAACAGCGTCGATCACGTTCTACAACCACCAGAAAGAAAGACAAACAGACAGACACCCACACCCACACACAGCGGGGTATGTTTTCACAACCTTTGCTCTGGTATCAACACTGTGAGTCCTGTTCCATTGTTTTGACATCAGCTGTTCTCTGTTTTAACGTGTTTTGGTGTGTGGCTGTTTTTCCCGCCCCTGCTAGTTGAGAGAGAGAGAGAGAGAGAGAGAGAGAGAGAGAGAGAGAGAGAGAGAGAGAGAGAGAGAGAGAGAGAGAGTAGGAGATATAGAGAGTAGGGGAGAGAGAGAGGGAGAGAGAGAGAGAGAGAGAGAGAGAGAGAGAGAGAGAGAGAGAGAGAGAGAGAGAGAGAGAGAGTTGTGAATCCTGTACTACACAATAAAAGAAAGTATTTACCTCAGGTGGGGGAGATTCATGTAATTCTCTAAAGTATCCACAAGAAAGAAGACGATTCCCTTCTGCATCACCAACGAGGAACCTAACTTCTGACCTCATCCTGGTAACTCACTCTTATTAGCAAAACTCAACCCATCTCAATATCCGGTGAAAATACTACCCGCCACGCTTGCACTTCCCGTCATTCAACTAAGAAATAAGACGCGTTGGTTGCATTTCCGTTATACTGAATGACCCACTTTGTGACACCGGATCAGCGCCGTCCATGGCAAGTGACAGAAATGCGATTAGACTGTCAATTCTATAAAGATTAGCACATCCCCACGAATCGACGGGAATACGATCAGAAGGACAGTTCTTCCAACATACTGAGATTTATTACATTTTCTCCCGAGTTTTGTGGATTTTATGGTCTGGTTATATAACCACAACCTCGAGGCGGATAATTCAGTACAAATAACACGTGTGGAAAATGCTCGTAAAATAATGATGATAATGATGGTGGTGGTGGTGGTGGTGGTGGTGGTGGTGGTGGTGGTGGTGGTGGTGAGCATACATTCGATAAATTCCATTTGGGACAGCAATATAATGATAGTCTTTTTTTCATAAAAATAACCTAAAACGTCATACTTTTAGAACACACACACACACACACACACACACACACACACACACACATAGACAAAAAAAATATTTCATACAATTTTCATCTAACACTCAACAATATGTAACGACAATATTTTAACGAACACGAGGGGAGGTTTTGGATTTTTTTTTTCCAGTTTAATTTCCATTCACTGTCTTATTCAGGTCATTGTTATTCACTGCCGCGCCGAACAGTCCAGTCGCTCTCTAACCGGGTTGGATAGCATGACATTTTTCCTGTTCTTTTATTTTAACGATGGAGGAATTACCTTTTTTGGCCTTCAGTAATTTTGAGACCTTATAGTCTACTGAACTTGTTAGTATACCATCAGAAACCTTCATTCATCGCCTATCAAACTAAACACTGGAAGAACAACTCACATATTCGGCAATAACTCTCAGGCAAGGTGGATGAGGTGAAGTAGAAACAGTACCATTACCACCTTGAGCTGACATGACGACACCACGTACACACAGAAGGAGTCAGATCTGTCCCCTCAAAACGACACCTTGATTTTCCCCTTTTGATGATCTGCCTCTGACTTTCCAATCTGATTCTCCACCCTGACTTTCCACTCACTTCCACCAGGATAGTTAATGTGACTGAGACAACAACACCAGACCCAACCCCTTAGCCTGACTTCTGTCTGATGTGGCACTGCTCTTCCCCCGCACTACTTCTCCCTACTTATGTGAAATCAACTCCCCCGTTTGGTCACTTAGAATACGATCTCTCTCTCTCTCTCTCTCTCTCTCTCTCTCTCTCTCTCTCTCTCTCTCTCTCTCTCTCTCTCTCTCATTCTGACGTTGTTATTGTTCACTGTTGATTAATTTGTTTTTGGGACTTTGTTTTCTATCTGGGCAGGGTTAATTCGCCTTGGCTACCTGGAGTGAGACAGATAAAATGAGGGATGGAGTTTTATGCAGTAGTGTGTGTGTGTGTGTGTGTGTGTGTGTGTGTGTGTGTGTGTGTGTGTGTGTGTGTGTGTGTGTGTGTGTGTGTGTGTGTGTGTGTGTGTGTGTGTGTGTGTCTGTGTGTGTGTGTGTGTGTGTGTGTGTGTGTCTGTGTGTGTGTGTGTGTGTGTGTGTGTGTGTGTGTGTGTATTTCAATATTGATGAGACGTGTACAGATCAGCCATCTGTCAGCCAGATTGAAAACTGCTGTCGTTCAGATTAGGTATATTGCCATCTGCTGTCAGCCTGCTAGTCATTATTTCAGTGTGTGTGTCGGCCGCTGACATCACACCACTCTGGGTCTGTTAAAAGGTGGAGGGTTGAATAGCATACGAGCTGTGGGTGGGAGTAAGAGAAAGATAAATAGATAAATAGATAGATAAATGGTGAGAGAGAGAGATCCATGAAACAGCCCCCCACACAAGCGTACGCGTGAGAAGATGATTAAATTTCTCCAGCAGGGAGGGAAGTATCCAGGAGTAGTGAACAGCTAATCAAAAGTTGCCGACCAATAAGCCGCCAGCACACAAAAGTTGGAAGTAGAGCCGCCTGATTGTGTTGGAGAAATGTTGAAAGTCAAATCAACTTCTCAGGGCCGACGTGCCGCAGTCTGAAAGGCCAAACCCCAATTTGGCCAAACTTATACGGGATCCAAATATGAGGAGGCCTGATTGGTCTTGTACACCCACTAAAAAAATTATTCGGCACCCGTGTCATATTGTATCACGCCGTAAGGGTGCCGAATATTTTTTAGTGGGTGTATATGTATGTATCGTGCATGTATACATGTGTGTGTGTGTGTGTGTACAAGTATCACGTGCACCCACTAAAAGATTATTCGGCACCCTTACGGCGTGATACAATATGACACGGGTGCCGAATATTTTCTTAGTGGGTGTACATCTATGACGTCACACCACGCGCGCTAGTTGGCCCTTTATTGCTAGGATGCCACTCCGCGTGTTCTGATTGGTCCTTGGCCGCTGTGACGTAAGTTTTCATGTCCTGATTGATCATTTACTCACCATGACGTCAGTCCGCTTGAGCTAATTAATCATTTATACCTATAACGTCAGTCATAACTATAATATATAGATCACGGGAATGATATATAGCTAGATAGATAGAGAGATATGTAGAGAGAAGCGGAGACACAGACAGAGAGACCAAGATATCGACGAAAAGAGAAATAGATAAGTTGAAGAAGCACACAGTCCTTCAAGACCTTAGTTGTTAAGGCCTGTACTCCAAGCTTTGTCAATAAATTTGTTAAACTAATTAAAAACTGGGTCACCTACAGCCGATCTATCATAAGCTGTCCCTGAAATATTGAAATTTGGGGACCTTAACATAATTTTATTTTCCAGTTAGCATTTCTACCCTCCCCCTCTCTCTCTGTTTCTCTCTCTCTGGTTCATTTAATTTTTCTCTCTTTCATTTTCTTTATTTTTCCGTTTCTTTGGTGTTGGACGATTTGGAGTGCCCTAGTCTGGACTGATAAAAGAGAGAGAAAAGGAAATAGAGAGACTTTCATTGTACTAAAGTCTCCACAGCCCAGCCCATTATATATGTCTGGTCATAACAAAACAGAGGCAGCCTTTTAGGTAACCCATCGAGAGAGTGAGACCACAGAGAATAGCAAATGGACCTCGACAACAACACCAGCAGTGTGTGTGTGTGTGTGTGTGTGTGTGTGTGTGTGTGTGTGTGTGTGTGTGTGGTTCTCTGACGACGTGCTGCCTGAATAAACACCATTTCTAAGAACTCCTCCACTAAGACTCGGTAATCAGGTTTATTGTTGTACTGCATTTAGGAATCTGTACTGGATGAGATAGCCTAGGACATACTTTGTATATTTTGATGCAACTTTGAGAGATATGTAATTGGTGACTTCTGATTCTTAAGAGTTAGAACTGACTAAGACATGAAATATATAATGTGTGTTTATATATGTATACATTATATAAATTTATTTGTAGCATATACACAGAGAGAAACATACAACCACATACTTTCAAACAGGAGATATGAAAACCTCCAACTGAATAACGCCATTAAGAAAATTAATATATCAAAGTGAACTCTCTCTCACCAAAAATCTACACAGTACTTCCGATAATGGTTTCCCTCCTCTCCTCCAAGAAGCTTTTAGCATTTTTGTAACTTGATGAGGAGAGGAAATACTTGGAGTCTTTGAGGAGATAGTTACCCGGATTTTGATGAAGGGTTGAGATGGTGGTGGTGGTGGTGGTGGTGGTGGTGGTGGTGGTCAGTTGGGTAGGTCGACTTTACACATACAGGTGCAGTTCAGTTACCCCTGGTCAACCTTCTTCTTGTCCGAGCTCTCTTTTTTTTTCTCTCTTTCTCTCTCTGTTGATGTTTCTATCTTTCTCTCTCTCCTGATGCTCTTTCTTTATCTCTCCCAATGTTTCTCTGTCTGTCTATCTGTCTGTCTGTCTGTCTGTCTCAATGGTAAAGTTGTCAGATCGGCTTTAGCATTGCACTCTCATTGTCTTGATTTTTCACTTTCACTCACTCTTACATTCTCCCTTCCTGTCTGTCCATCTGTCTGTCTGTCTGTCTCTCGCTCTTTCTCCCTCTCTTCCCCCCTCCTTTCTTGAATATAGAGGACCCGCATTATTCAGTCACACAATGAAGCCTTAAAATATTCATGTGTTTTGGTCATAGGAAGGTCAAAGAATATAATGTAGGAAATATAATACGCACACACACACACACACACACACACACACACACACACACACACACTTCAGTAAATCTTTCACAAAACTCGCAATGTTATGAAATGAATCAAGTTGGTTGAACACATTGACAGCAGCAGTTACTAAAGCTGTTGCTATTTTCGGCGAGGGGAATATTCATAGGAGTTTACACAACTAACTAAGGTAAATATTGATGCTGGTGTTGTTGGTCTAGTGTGCGACTTGTAAGGTCTTGTAGGAAATATCAACAATTGAATTCACTCCATTTCTGATATTTTCAGTTCATATTTGGCACAGATGTAATCATGTATGAAAGTGTGTGTGAGTGTGTGTGTGTGTGTAGCTTATCTCTCTCTCTCTCTCTCTCCTCTACAAGCCATGGCTGGGTCGTAATCGAGGCAATTAATCAGAGAAGTAATTTTACGGTGGCCAACACACCATCAGTCATTAGTCATCACACAGACAGGCGGGCGGGGCCGAGGTAGTGTCAGCAATGGTGGGTAATAGCTAATGGTCTGCTTCAATGGTTAATGGTTCGATATTACCTTTAAAGGCTCGTTCTAATGGCAAATGGTTCGCTTTTGTGGGTAATTTTTTGGTCTAATTGGATATTGGGATGCTTCTAATGGATCTTTTTTAATGGTTATGGCTTGGTCTAATGGCTAATGGTCCGATCTCATGGGTAATGGTTGGTTCTAATACATCTTAACGGCTGATTGCCATGACTTGTTCAAATGGTGTGATTTAAGTGGCTTATCACAAACCACCGTCAATACACTACCAATCACAATACGTGTTGGAGGAGAGGAGTGTTATCATTGATCTAATTACCAAGGTAATTTACATCAGGGACAATGAGAAAATATTCCCCTCCGGTAAAAATTAATGGCTCGGGGAGGTGGTGCATTAAGCCATTGTAAACTGCGCCACAAAACGTAATTTAGTACTTGATGGTAACAGAGCAGATTATCTGTTGAAGCGCCAAGCAGTAGTAACGGATGGATAGTGACGGTGGTAGGTGGTGATGGTGGGAGGTGGTGATGGTGGTAGGTGGTGAAGGTGGTAGGTGGTGATGGTGGTAGGTGGTGAAGGTGGTAGGTGGTGATGGTGGTAGGTGGTGAAGGTGGTAGGTGGTGATGGTGGTAGGTGGTGGAGGTTGGTGGTGGTGAGGGTTGTTGGTGGTGTAAGTGCTGTTGTAGGTGGTAGTGCTGGTGGTAATAATGTTAGTGGTGGTCGGGGTAGGTGGTGGTAGGTGTAGGTGGTTGCTGGTGCTGCCGCTATAGGTGGTAGTGGTGGTGGTGGTGGCAGCGCACTGGCTGTGTCATGACTGTTGCGTGAATGTTTGTGTGTGTGTGTGTATGTGTGTGTGTGTGTGTGTGTGTGTGTGTGTGTGTTACAGTTTCCCAGGAGAAACTGAAATATATAAATATTAACTTAACTGAAAAAGGTGAGAGTGAAAATGAGACAGTGTGAGTACATAACAGTGTACACTCGCGGCACACAAAAACACAACGTGATCGACACTACGCTAGACCGCCTTCTCTTCCCCAGCGTTTAAAGTTTGGTACCTGCGCACACACTGGTTGACTTGAGAGTGCCGTGGGATCAAACTATCGTCCTTTTAAGACAGGAAGCGGGGTATTCACTCTGCCACCGTATCCTTACATAATACTTCCTTGAGATAAATGTATAGTATATATCAGGTGCCTTCAAGAGTGCTCAGGTTCTCAACTGGCTCAGCCATGTTATTATTGTTATTATTATAGACTCTGTGTTTGTCTGGCTAAATAAACTGTTTCAATATCAATATCAATATCTTTATTCGCTTCAGTTACCATACTAAAAAAAATCACTTCTCCCTCATCTCCCTTTCCTTTTCTCCCTCCTTTACCTCCTTACCCTTTCCTCCCTTTTCCCTCCCCATTATTCCTTACTGTCTTTTTTCTCCTCCTTCCCCTCTCCTCTTCCTTCCTTCCTTACCTCCATTCCTTCCACCCTACCTTCCCTCCTCCCCCTTTCCCTCCACCCTTCCATCCTTTCTTTCCTCTACTCCTCCCCCCCCCTTTCCCTCCCCTCTTTCCTCCTTCCCTCCTCCTCATCCCAAAACAAAAACACTTCACTTACTTAAGGAACTTCGGTGGAAAGATTATAACAAGTAACTTAATCTGGAGCTAAATTGTTAATTTTTATAAAGCTAGTGATGTAATTAGCAGCACAAGGCGCCAGCTCTCATGGGATGTGACCTCCGGGTAACACCTAACCTAACCAAACCTAACCTAACCTAACCTAACCTAACCTAACCAAACCTAACCTGAAACTTTTAGACTTTGTTTTTAGTCTAAGTCTCTGATGAGAATTTAATTTTGCAAGTTTTTATGGCGAGAGAAAATAGAAAATATGTGATGACTTGAGATTGGTTCTGTAGAGGTGAGGGAACTAACTAATGGCAGGTGAGATACACTTCCCCTTAACACCTGAAAAATCTGCCATCAGCTGATCTCAAATGTAAATATTGACATTCGGGGGTCAACGTGGTGAGATGAGATGTGCTGGTGAATGGTGGCTGATCATAGTAGTGGGAGAGTGAAGACGGTGATAACTGGTAGAGGGATAAGGAAATGAGAGGGAATGAGATGGAGGGAAAGAGATAGACAGCGAGATGAGATGGGATTGAACTGAGGTTCTTATGAGGTGGTAATGGATGTTCCTGATAATAATAGAGAAGAGAGCGAAAGGAAGAATTGGAGAGAGAGAGAGAGAGAGAGAGCTTCCCCCTGTGGCACTACTAACACCTTCCCCCTGTGGCAGTACCAACTCCTCCCCCCTGTGGCAGTACCAACACCTCCCTGTGGCAGTACCAACACCTCCCCCCTGTGGCAGTACCAACACCTCCCCCTGTGTCAGTACCAACACCTTCCCCTATGACAGTACCAACACCTCCCCCTGTGGCAGTACCAACACCTCCCCCCTGTGGCAGTACCAACACCTCCCCCTGTGGCAGTACCAACACCACCCCCTGTGGCAGTACCAACACCTCACCATGTGGCAGTACCAGCAGGAGGTGATAAAGTTAGCTGAGCTTAAAAAATACACAGGGGAAAAGGTAGATATAGTGGTTCAGTTTTCGGCTTCCTTCCCAGACTATCTATGGCTGTTTTTTAATTGGGGAATAAATTTGACCTCCTGTCTACAGAGAGAGAGAGAGAGAGAGAGAGAGAGAGAGAGAGAGAGAGAGAGAGAGAGAGAGAGAGACTACATGCAACAAACTCTGACCAGGTAAGTCTATGATAAATATCACTGCGATGCGTCATATTTACTCACACAGGAGCAAGACCGACGCACCGAAAAAACACAAAAATCAGACACACAAAAAACACCACGAAATTCCCACATAAAATGAAGTCTTAAAGGACCAGAGAATGTTTCTACACCACACAAACGTATTAACTAAGTCGCCCCATTTGCTGGTGAGTCACCACAAATCGATATATTTCGCGTGCAAGTCTCCCAAATCACCGTCAAATAATGATCTCAATGTATTTTACTCGAAATTGATTACAGTTTATGTACCTGCGGATCCTGGTCCTCATTTACATTGTGGTAAGCTTAGCCGTACGTTACCGGAGTATTACAGATATTTTTGTAGTTTTACGAGGGATACAGTTTGCTGTAATCACGCTGCGGGGAGGTGAAATGGCACGCCCGTCGCGTCGGAGTAAAACAAACAAGGATTCGGAACTCGAGGTGATCACGCGAGTTTGTAAGATTAAGAATAATGCACACACGACGTAAACTACCCGCTAAAACATTGTACAACATCTGCATAAACATCATATGAACACATAAAATCGTAGCATGAACATTAAAATACACCAATATGAACACACAAAATACATCCATGCAAACATAAAAAAAACACTGCCCAAACATCGTCCACAACATCCGCCATCACATCAAACTGCAGGAGGAATTACTAAAAAGATTTTCCCTGATTTTGGGGAATTTATTAGCGAGAGTGTGGGAGAGACCTGCATAATTTCCCTCAATGGGGACGTTTTATGCCTGGGTGTCCGGGAGGCGGTATCGACAAGACCTCCAGCTTGTAATATGAGCCAGGGAGATCGACGGAGCTTTCACCAGTTAGTTAAGACAGAGCTGAGGTGAGGCTCTCTTTATCTCTCTCTCTCTCTATTTCTTTTCTCTCCTCTTTACCTGCATGTTTATCATTTAGATCTGTTTCTATCTATTTATTTCTATCTATTTATCTGTAGGTATAAATAAATAAACACACACACACACACACACACACACACACACACACACACACTCTCTCTCTCTCTCTCTCTCTAACACAGAACTTTGCGAGGCAGTATAACTCACTCTAACTTCTCCTCTAGCTAAGGCAGGAGAAGCAGCATATCAACAGTAAGGATGTACCAAGTCATTTCCTGCTTCCTCTGCAAGGTGTGTATAGTGGGGATGCTATGTGGCCTCTTCCTCCTGTACTACGACTGCCGAGAGAGAGAGAGAGAGAGAGAGAGAGAGAGAGAGAGAGAGAGAGAGAGAGGAGAGAGAGAGAGAGAGAGAGAGAGAGAGAGAGAGAGAGAGAGAGAGAGAGAGAGAGAGAGAGAGGAGGCAGGTTGCGCGACGCCATGGAAATCATTAATGTCTCTCTCTCTCTCTCTCTCTCAACCATTCACATTCGTCACACCAATCTTATCTCAACATACACGTACACAGGCAGACGTAACACCACTAATAATTTATACCAATACTAAAAGAAAAATACCAACTTATCGACAGAAATAGTCAGAGACAATCATTCCACTTGATCGATAATTCCCGGTTGTTTATGTGTTAGTGGTGAGGAATTATTGTTAGTGGTGAGGAATTATTGTTAGTGGTGAGGAATTATTGTTAGTGGCGAAGAATTATTGTTAGTGGTTAGGAATTAATTATTGTTAGTGGCGAGGAATTATTGTTAGTGGTGATGAATTATTGTTAGTGGCGAAGAATTATTGTTAGTGGTGAAGAATTATTGTTAGTGGCGAAGAATTATTGTTAGTCGTGAAGAAATTATTGTTAGTGGTGAGGAATTATTGTTAGTGGCGAAGAATTATTGTTAGTGGTGAGGAATTATTGTTAGTGGCGAAGAATTATTGTTAGTATGAAGAATTATTGTTAGTGGTGAAGAATTATTGTTAGTGGCGAAGAATTATTGTTAGTGGTGAAGAATTGTTAGTGGCGAAGAATTATTGTTAGTATGAAGAATTATTGTTAGTGGTGAAGAATTATTGTTAGTGGTGAAGAATTATTGTTAGTGGCGGAGAATTATTGTTAGTAGAGGAATTATTGTTAGTGGCGAAGAATTATTGTTAGTGGCGAAGAATTATTGTTAGTGGTGAAGAATTATTGTTAGTGGCGAAGAATTATTGTTAGTGGTGAAGAATTATTGTTAGTGGCGAAGAATTATTGTTAGTGGCGAAGAATTATTGTTAGTGGTGAAGAATTATTGTTAGTGTGAAGAATTATTGTTAGTGGCGGAGAATTATGTGTTAGTGGTGAGGAATTATTGTTAGTGGTGAGGAATTATTGTTAGTGGTGAGGAATTATTGTTAGTGGCGAAGAATTATTGTTAGTGGTTAGGAATTAATTATTGTTAGTGGCGAGGAATTATTGTTAGTGGTGATGAATTATTGTTAGTGGCGAAGAATTATTGTTAGTGGTGAAGAATTATTGTTAGTGGCGAAGAATTATTGTTAGTCGTGAGTTTTTATCCTGATATATTTTTGTCCATACACCGGTTATGACACCAAGTATATAAAGCCTTTCACATATTGTAATTACTGTACCTGTTCTGTAATATCCAGGTTAAGGCATCACCTTTATATTACTGTACATTGAATTACAGTTTAACTATCAGTATATAATTCATTTTTGATACTCATTTGGGAAAAGCGAAAAAAAAATTAGTAGATAAAACTCAGATTATTTTACCTCATCGCCATAATACGACTCTAATTGCCGCTAGAATTAAAAAAAAAAACATATGGTTGAATAATTCTTACTCGCCACAATTTCGTTTATCAGAGTTTGCTTCACCGATTGGATAAAAGTGGAAATTTATGCTAATGGCTGTAGTTTCCGTCATTCTTATCTTCAATTACAGTCATTGTCATCGTCATTTACGTTAGCCTTATCTTTACCCCAGACTGCTCTACTATATCAGGGTCGCTGAGACGTGACTGAGCTTTTGTATTGTGTGAAAATTCAGAGAGTTTGTTTGTCTATCTCGAGTCCTGTTCTGTATCATGTGTGTAGGTATTTGTTTACCAGAATATATATCAGAAATATGACCAGATTTTTTGGTGTATCTACGTTGTGATTTAAATTTGTTATTATCAACGTTCACTACATCTACCTTACAGTAGATGGAAAAAAAGAAGAATATTTCTCTTAAGACAATATAATATAAACGTTTGCTATGAATGACATATGCTCGTATATTAAATGGATAATGAGAGATAACAAAAACAAAACAAAGAACGAAATATACTGAAATTCACTTACACTAAATTTGACATTGGAATTAGATGCTTAAACAAATAAAGGCAAATAAAAAAATCATATAAATTAATGATTAAACAAAAAATATACAGTACAACATAGTATACAATTTAACAATACAGTTTATTGATTATAAAATAAGCAAATATCGTAGCTTGTAAGACACATAATAAGACTGAAGCGATACATTACTGGTGAACGTAAAAATACACAACGTGAGGCAGGTGAGAGTTATGTAGTTTTGCTTACACACTTACTATAGATTACAGTAAGATGCTATACCTGAACACGCTACGTATATGTGTGTGTGTGTGTGTGTGTGTGGGTGTGTGTGTGGGGGGGGGAGGATAAATATTCATCCTATAAATCTTTGAGACCCTGAGACCTCATTACAAATCAATAAAAAAATAAAATAAACGTTCTTAAACTCCCAGTTACGAAATGCACTCAACTTACGAATATTTGTGAATCTAGCAAATTATTACCAAGTAGACGGGTGTTTTCTGCCATTTCAAGTTATGGTAAATATTCACTCTTTACCCTTCGGGAATTAAGTGCTTAAGTGCTTCCTTTATCAATTAGTTAAGTGTGTTCTTACGTCTTGAGTTACGGAAAATATTCAACCTACGTACCTTTGAGAATCCTACCTGTGATTACCTGCAGCACCGCGGATACCTCATATTAGTAATGGGATATTGCCACGATAACCCACGAAAAACGGCGTATTTGGTGAATTTAGGGACAGTATCGATGCTAAGCTCAGAGTAAATAGTGGAGTGTTGAGGTGTCATTAACCCTGATTAGTGTTTTTAATCAGCGTTATGGGTGTTATAATCTGTGTTATTCGTGATATAATCAGTGTATGTTGTGATATAATCTCTTATTTCAGTTATAATCTGTGTTATTGGTGTTCTAACCTGTGGCATGTGTTCAAATCTGTTATTTCTGTTATTTTCTGTGTTGTTTGTGTTCTAATCAGTGTAATTCGCTGTATAATCGGGGTTATTAATGTTATAATCAATGTCAATAGTGTAATTAATATTGCAATCAACATCCTTAGTGTTCTTATCAGTGTTATTAGTTATGCTGTCTTTCTCCTAAGTGTTATAACAATAATGATGTTGTAATAAGTATTATTAATGTTATCTAAAAGAAGAGAACTAGTGGACGAAAGATAAACACACAGACAGACAGACAGAAAAAGGGAGACGAGAGAAGGAGGAAAAGGGTACAGATACGTAGATAAAGATAGAAAGAGATTGACTAAAATATAAACTGAGCGAAAGACACAAAATAAAGAAAAACTATGAGAAATTGAAGACATACATACATAGGTTGAGGGGGAGAAAGACTCAGACAAATAAATAAATAAATAAATACATAAATAAATATATATATATATATATATATATATATATATATATATATATATATATATATATATATATATATATATATATATATATATATATATATATATATATATATATATATATATATATATATATATATATATATACATATATATATATATATATATATATATATATATATATATATATATATATATATATATATATATATATATATATATGTGTGTGTGTGTGTGTGTGTGAGAGAGAGAGAGAGAGAGAGAGAGAGAGAGAGAGAGATACTCCACACACATGAAGCCACAGTCAATATTTACGGTAATTAACACCTGACTCTGGAGACCAAATGGTACTAGTTTTGTGTAACAAGTAAACAGTGAATCCTTTTCGATATACTGTAGAAACAATAGTCTCTTCTTTAACTTTATCTCTGTATATTCACGTCTGTCTTTAATTACTCTTTAAAACTGTTTTAACTCTCTCTCCCTTGCAAAATAACTTTCATATATTAAACTTAGATATAGAAACAATGGAATTATAGAAGAGTCTAATTGAATCTTTAGGTGTTATATATAAAAAAACCGTTTAGTATAATCAACAGCTGTTATAGGGATAAATGCTCATATAACCAACAGAGTTTATAGGAGAAAACCTTTATAATAATCAGGTGAGAAACGTTTAGTATAATTTAACAGTTGTGCTTAGGTAAAAACTGGTGTAATCAACAGGTGTTATAGGTGAAAAACGGTTTAATCAACAGGTGTTATAGATAATAGACACTATGTATAATCGCCAGGTATTATAGGTAAAAAAAATATGTTAATAATCTCGAGTTAAAGCAGGTGCCTCACATCAAAGGCAGACAGGTAAACAGGCTCAAAGACCTAATTACCACTTAGGATTGAAGGTGCCGCGAGCATGATCTTGGCATTGCAGGGATGTGGCACTGGAGGGGAGGGTGAGGTCTGTTTGGCACTGTGGAAGAGGAGATCTGTATGGCACTGTGGGGAAGGGTGAGGTCTGTTTGGCACTGTGGGGGTGGGGGTCTGTGTGGCACTGTGGGGGAAGGGGAGCGGGAGGTTATTGTGGCATTAAGGAGAGAGAGAGAGAGAGAGAGAGAGAGAGAGAGAGAGAGAGAGAGAGAGAGAGATGAATAAAGTAATATCCATTTCACTCGTACCTCACCATAACAACAGCAAGAACAATCACTCAAGTACTGTAACACACACACAAGACCATGATAGATACACATGGTTATTGCTTGTGGGAATAACACAATATATATATATATATATATATATATATATATATATATATATATATATATATATATATATATATATATATATATATATATATATAAAACCCTCCTCGTGTGTACATGTAGAAATTCATTTATACAATTTCAACGCCGTTAGAGCTGCGTTTCTTGTGTCTGCATTTAACTGGTTGCTGACATGAATCTGTGCATCATTTATTTTTATTTTCATCTAAATGTAAAATAAAATTGATGTAATTAATAGGTGTTATATGGAGATGGTATTAACACACACACACACACACACACACACACACCCAGCATGCCACCTGCCGCGCCTGGAGGTAACGCAGCTTTAACCCTGTAGTCAGTCTACCGGGGTAATTGTGAACGAAGGCGACGGGCGGCATGTTTATAAGCTGACGGCTCAGGGTAAGCTTTGGTACAAGGTCTTCCTGATCACCAGCTTGCTCTGATCACCAGCTTGTTCTGATCACCAGCTTGTTCTCTGGTCACCATTTTAGTTTATTTTGATCACCAACTTGTTCTGATCGCCAGGTTGTTCTGATCACCAGGTTGTTTTGATCACCAGGATGTTCTGATCACCAGGATGTTCTTATCACCAGGTTGTTCTGATCACCAGTTTGTTCTGATCACCAGGTTGTTCTGATCGTCAGGTTGTTCTGATCGTCAGGTTGTTCTGATCACCAGGTTGTTCTGATCACCAGGTTGTTCTGATCACTAGTTTGTTCTGATCACCAGGATGTTCTGATCACCAGGTTGTTCTGATCACCAGGTTGTTCTGATCACCAGGTTGTTCTGATCACTAGTTTGTTCTGATCACCAGGATGTTCTGATCACCAGTTCTGATCACCAGGATGTTCTGATCACCAGGCTGTTCTGATCCCCAGGATGTTCTGATCACCAGGTTGTTCTGATCACTTGTTCTTGATCCATCTGGTAGATGTCTCTGATCACCAGGTTGTTCTGAGTTGTTCTGATCACCAGGATGTTCTGATCACCAGGTTGTTCTGATCACTAGTTTGTTCTGATCACCAGGATGTTCTGATCACCAGGTTGTTCTGATCACTAGTTTGTTCTGATCACCAGGTTGTTCTGATCACTAGTTTGTTCTGATCACCAGGTTGTTCTGATCACTAGTTTGTTCTGATCACCAGGATGTTCTGATCACCAGGTTGTTCTGATCACCAGGATGTTTTGATCACCAGGATGTTCTGATCACCAGGATGTTTTGATCACCAGGATGTTCTGATCACCAGGTTGTTCTGATCAGTAGGTTATTTTGGTAACCAGGTTGTTCTTCACCTTTCCTCACCCTCCCTCACTCTTCCTCGCCCTCCCTCACTCTTCCTCACCCTCCCTCACTCTTCCTCACCCTCCCCCACCCTCCTCACCCTTCCTAACCCTCCCCACCCTCCCTACTCCCTCACCCTCCCTCTCTCCCTCACCTTTCCTACCCTCACCCTCACCCTCACCCTCCCTCACCCCTTCCTCCCTCACCCTCCCTCACCCTCCAACCCCTCCCTCACCCTTCCTAACCCTCCCTCACCCTCCCTCACCCCAGCAAGCAACATACTAACGGGCAAACATACTGGTTTCAAGCAACATACTCGTACTTTAAACTGCTACACAGGCATCGTACAGACAGGCAGCTCTCATACAACATACAACATACAGGCAACATAAAGCACTGCCTACCACCCTAACTTCTCCCCCTTGCCAGACAGTCCGCGAACTACACCATTACCAAACTAATCCACCTCTATCGGATTTACTCCCCCTTCTCTCCTCCTTCCCTTCCCCTCTCTCTCTGCTTCTTCCCTTCCTCTCTCCTTCTTCAGTTCCTTCCTTCCTTCCTTCCTTTCCCTCGTCACTTCTTTCTCTGTCCTCCCTTGCTGTCTCCCTTCCTCCTTCTCTTCCTCTTCCCTCTTCCTTTCTTCACCATCCTCTTCTTCTCAACACTTCCTTGCCCTCCTTCCCCCCCCCTCCCTTCCTGCCTCTCTCCTTCCTTCTGTCTACACTTCCCTCCCCCTCTCTCTCCCTCCTACCCTTCTCAACACTTCCCTCCCTGCCCTCTCTTCATCCCTCCCTCCCATTCCCCTCCTCCTTTCTCTCAACACTTCCATTCCTTCTCTCTCTCCCCTCTTTCTCTCACAGGCTCGAGACTCTCTCAGTATACATACTAAGTCAATATCAAACTAATTCACCATCGCTGAGTTCCCCCCTTTCTCCCTTCCTCCCTTTCCCCTTCCTTCCCGTCTCCCTTCTACCCTTCCGCCTCTCCTTCCATCCTTGCATCTCCTTGCTACCCACTCACTCACTACTTCCTCCAATCTTTTCTTTCAAATTTCCCTTCCTTTCCCTTCCTTTTCATTATTCTCCCTTTCTACCTTCTAGTCTTCCTCCTTCTAGATTCCTCTTTCCCTCCCTTTACCACTCTTTCGTATTTGTCCCTTTCCTGTTTTCCTCCTCTCCAACTAGATACCTCCCTTTCCCTCCCTTTCCTCTCCCTATAGATTCTTCCTTCTAGCGCTTTCTGCCTTCTCCCTTCTATTCTTCCCTCCCCTTCCTCATACCTTCTTTTTCTCCCCTCTAGATCCTTCCAATCCTCTCTCTCCCTGTCTTTCTTCCCGCCCTTCTCTTCCTTAGATCCTTTCCCCCCTCTCCTTCCCTTTCCCCCTCTCTCGCCCTCACTTCTTTCATCCTTTCCTCTCCCTAGGCTCGTCTATCCCTGCCTCTCCCTCTTTTTTCTTCTTTCCTTCACTCCCTACCTTTCCTTTCCTCCCTTTCTTCATACCACTCCCTTTCTACCTCCCTCCTTTCCTCTACCCTAGATCCTTCCACTCCTCCCTTTTCCCTCTTTTCCTCCCTCCTTTCCTCCCTCTCTCTCTCTGTCCCTCCCTTCTTCCCTCTTTTTTCTCTCCTAGATCCTTCCATTCCTCCCTCTTCCTTCTTTTCCCCTCTTCCAACCTCCCTCCCCTCTTTTACTCCCCTCTCTCGTTTCCGTTTTTCCTCTTTCCTCCCCCTTTTCCTCTCCCCTAAATCTTCCATTCTTCCCTCTTTCTCCCTTTCCTCCTCCTTTTTCCTCCCTTTTTACCCTCCCTCTCCTTCTTTCTTTCCTCCCCTCCCTACCTCCCTCCCTCTCCTGGACCAGACTATCACGGGCTAGATACAACTTGTGGGGGCAAGTTTATGTCTAGTCTGTACCGTATTACAGCCGCTGGAAATGCTGGGAAAGTTAAGTTGCACTGAGAAGGAAGATCCCAAGTTAAGTTCCACTGAGAAGGAAGATCCCAAGTTAAGTTCCACTGAGAAGGAAGATCCCAAGTTAAGTTCCACTGAGAAGGAAGATCCCAAGTTAAGTTCCACTGAGAAGGAAGATCCCAGGTTAAGTTCCACTGAGAAGGAAGATCCCATTGGGGTGTACTGGAACTGTGGTGAAAGTTTCTTAAATGGGAGAGAGAAAGGGAACGACTTTCAATGGGTGTTTGGGACTTAAGGTGAAATTTCTAACTTAATGGGGAGGAAAGAGTGTATATCAGTGGGTGTTTGGATCTAAAGGGAAAGTTTCCTAAGTGGGAGAGAGAGAGAGAGAGAGAGAGAGAGAGAGAATATTGAGATGTTAAAAAACTTTGGATGTCTTACACACACACACACACACACACACACACACAACAAATCTCTCAGACGCACCAATAACACAACAGGTAATATCTCTCCATAAAGTCATTCTCGACCAATTACAACGGTCGTATTGGATCTTCATATCTTCCTGGAGGACCAATGACGGGGCAGAAAGCTGGCTCTCCATCAAGCCATTGTTAACCAATAATAGAACGAGTATTGACTAAACAAAACCAACTGAACCTGTACCGAAGCGGGTATTGAACTGTCAACGTGCCTGCCAGCCAGCCAGCCTGCTGTGCCTACCAGGGTGACTAACCTCAAGTCCTGCATGTGAGAAAAAATTATTATTTTTAACCAAAACATTTAAATTTTATTGATTTTCTGATATCTTCTCTGTCTGTCTGTCTGTCTGTAAGTTTCTCTGTTTTTCTCTGTCCCTTTCACATACGTTGTAAAGAAACAGACAAATTCACTAAGATATATTTCCCTCTAAACATACACATCTCTTGTCACTCACCTACATTTACACATCCATGGCTACTCACACATGCTATCGTACCCCTAACCTCTTTACACACACACACACACACACACACACACAATAACATTATCCCTCCACTGCTCTACCAGAAATACAATAACGTTAATACACAAGAGATAAATATTACCTCCCATAATATAGACCCCGTGTCCTCAACAAGGTAATATTCTACCTGTCATTGTATTACTTCATAATTCCAGGTGTACAACGTGTTATTAGAGTGAATAATTTAATTACTATGCATTATAATTGTGTTTTATATTTTAGATGTTTATTTTATTTATTTTCGTCTAGGTATTGTTATTGTTGTTTGTTTTTGTTGATTGTTATTGTTATTATCGTTATTTTTTATTGTTTTTTGTTATTATTATTATTATTATTATTATTATTATTATTATTATTATTATTATTATTATTATTATTATTATTATTATTATTTTTATTATTATTATTATTATTATTATTATAATTATTATTACGGCCTCTAAGGAAACACCCAGAGCAGCCTTCACGTCACAGTGCACTAAAGGCCACTGGCTATATTCAGGACACTTATATAAGAAATAAATTGACTTTTTATTCTGAATAGTTATGTCTGAGAGCATTCCTGGTTATTCCATTCAGGTATACGATGACAGTCCACGTGTGTGTGTGTGTGTGTGTGTGTGTGTGTGTTTTGTATACATTGTGGTTGGGACTTCAACATGGACGCTCTTGGCTTGTTTATTGCCTTAGGGGATAATTGACTTTTCTTGCCGAATTGGATTGAGAGAGAGAGAGAGAGAGAGTAACCTAAAATGTAGATGACTTTTCCTAGAACCAAAGAAAGAAATATAAACTTTTTCCAATATATGCTCAACAAACCAATAACAGAGAGAAAGAGAGAGAGAGAGAGAGAGAGAGAGAGAGAGAGAGAGAGAGAGAGAGAGAGAGACTATGGGACGTTGCACTCTTATGTAGCTCTCCGGGGAAAAGCGACACAACAACAAGAATAACATGTCGATTGCACTCTAGGGAGGTCCCGGATCATGGCGGATGGCGTCTCTTCTTTTTTTTTTGGATGTGTGGCCTCTATCGTTAGTCTGAGAGAGAGAGAGAGAGAGAGAGAGAGAGAGAGAGAGAGAGAGAGAGATGCTCATTTGTTCTCTTTATCCTACTTGCAATAGAAAGGTCGAATCGCCTTCTTTCTCTCTTTATTTTAATTGAGAGAAAATGGGTTATTTGCTTTCTCATCTTGCTTTACTTATTAGTGAATGGGTGAGCTTCTTGCCTTTCTTGTTTTACTTATTATAGAAAGAGTTATTATCCTCTCCTTCTTGATTTACTTACAAATATATTTAGTTAACTTTCTTGTGTCCCTTTACTTATAATTGAAAAGGTTAGTAGTCTCTTGTTTAACCTGTTTTACTTAAATCGGCTTACACCTTTAGTCACTTTACTCCAACACTTATAAAGGCAATGCTACTTCCTTCCTTCACTTACATTACTTAAAAAAACTGATCTACTTACAGTACTTACATAATAAATGGAAAGTTCACCTAGACTTTCTTTACCACCTTTATTTACTTTCGATTCAAGACACGGACAGTGGATTTGTTTATGTTTGCGAAATACAGCCGAGAATCCGGATACTGGGAACAAGAACGATGCTTTGGGGTCACTTTATAGACGCGACAGCTGGTGTTTGTATCTTGTTAGGATAGGGTGACGGTGACTTCTATTTGATGGTGGTAAAGCATATGGTAGGTACTTCATGTCGAGGGGTGGAATAAAAGAGAGAGAGATGAATAATCTATTATTAGTAGTAATGATATTATTATTATTTACCACCACCACCATTATTATTATTATTATTATTATTATTATTATTATTATTATTATTATTATTATTATTATTATTATTATTGTTATTACAGGAAAATAGAGAATAAAAGAATCAACACTCGGTATTCCTGACCTCATCATAGTAATCCTTTTAGCCCGAGTCAGGTATAAACACTTGAGCTTCACACACATCCCCATTTTAAGTTCCCCTGACGGAGATATCATCTTAATTTCCCCACCAACAATGGCATGCCACCTGATTATCCCGTCAAATGAGTGCGTCGGGAACTTTTTTTTCCTCTCTCTCTTAATATCTCCCTTTCCACGAGGGAAATTTCCCTCTTGATGTCCTCCTCAGGGCGTAATTATCTGTCGTATATCTCTTTCGTGTGGACAATTTTCTTTTCCTGTCGTCTGTTCTGGGAGTAGGGCGTCTTCTCCCCCTTCTCCTCCTCCACTTCCTCTTCCGCTTCCTCCTCCTCCTCCTCTTCCTCTTCCTCCTCCGCTTCCTCCTCCTCCTCTGCCGTCCGTCCCTTGCATTCTCTTCTCTGTGATGTAATGGACGCCAAATGACCAACCACAAGTTAAACTCAATCCTTAAAAAAAAAAAATAGCAATTTGAGTGTTTTAAAAGAGACACAACGATGCTCATTGTTTTGTCACGAGAGCAATAAACGGAGTAAACATTGTTCTGGGAATTCCGAACGTATTAAAATATTAGACACAGCGCTTTTGTTGATGCTTCTTTGTTTTTTGTATAAATTAAAATATTTTTTAGTAGTTTATGAACAGAGAGAGAATCGGAATGCATTAAAATACGAAACCCGTCTTTTAAATTTATATATTTTGTTTATATTCCGGTGATAAAAACAACGAAAAAAACCGGAAAATAAATGAATGGTGTAAAAATAAAAGCCCAAATAACCATGAAACAAAAGAGATGCTGAATGAAATAATATAAAAAAACCCTCACTACATACAGGATCGCTTAGTAGTCGTAATAAATCTTCTCCATAGAGCTATGAGTATCGTAACCCAAATATAGCTGAAGAGTCTGTCGTTTATTGTCTTAACTCAAAGGTAAACTTGAGTGTTAAGAAGAATTTTATAAGGCATCGAGTAAACCAGGTTAATAGAGTAAATAATCCGGGCTGTATGTACATGTTAGTTACTGTTTTGTTATGTGTGTACTTTATAAACAACTCATATATGCTGGAATATAGATTTATTTTATATAAACAACGGGGGCAAGAATGAGATACAAAGTTGACAGAAAAAAAAAATATGAATTTCTCTGTCTCTCTTTGATATGTATGGTGAGATTTTTAGAGAGAGAGAGAAACATCACCACCAACATCATCCAGGTTGAGGCTCCGAGTGCTCCATTATGCACAACACTTTATATAAATATTTGGCAAATTATCAAGGAAAGGGGCAGTGTTAAGTACGTGATTGAGGAGTAGTGTTGTGTGGTAGTAATAATATAATATTGATGACAATATTGTGTTTACAGTTTTAGAAGATGGAGGTGGATTAACGGAGGGTTGTGTGTGTGTGATGTGTGACGCCATGGGTTAATTATCCTACCCTGTGTGTGTGGAATGTGATGCTGCCAGGCCCATGTAGGTGACACAGTGGGTTGAATCGTAAAAGAACCCACTATGGTACCACTAAGGGGCTATCCATACCAAACCACTGAGAGAAATTCCTGCCATTTGGTTATCATTCATTGAGTTGTTTGCTCGTGTTAGTCTTCACTCCTACACTCTACCCTCTACAGTCTTTACTCAAGCTCTCACACTTTTCTCCCACGAACTTATACACTCTCAAACACCCTTACGCACTATTAAACACTTAACCACTCTCACACTCTTTTAAAACAAGTTCACACACTCTTACATTTTTCTAATACGGATTTAAACTCTCCCAAGCGCCTTTACACACTCTTATTCACAATCACATACTCCCTCACACTCTCACACACTCTCAAATACTCTCACACTCTCACACACTCACACACTCTCACACACTCTCACACACTCACACACTCTCACACACTCTCACACACTCACACACTCTCACACACTCTCACACACTCTCACACACTCTCACACACTCTCAAACACTCTCACATACTCTCACAATACCTCCAACATTTTCCCTCCCCCTCCCAAATCTCCCCAGAACGAGAAAGACAATTCAACATTTCTTTTTCACGTTCTTCTAAGATTACCTCCTTACCTTATGCTCTTACCTTGGCACAATTCTCGCCTGCTCTCTCTCTCTCTCTCTGTCTCTCTATCTCTGTTTCTATCCCCCTATCTCTCTATCTCTTTTCTTCTTCCAGTCGTCGGTTATTTACCTTTATTGTAATTCCTGCCATTTCTTTTTCTCGGTTTATTTTAAGTCCCGCTCCCTCTAGCCAGGAGAGTCTAGGGCCCCAAGTCTTCACCTAAAATACTTGCGTCTTTATTATCCTTTTCTTTCTCTATCGTCCTCTTCGTCATCTGAGAGGAGGAGGCATTTAGTGAGTTCAATCTGTATGGCTTTGTGCTTGTCTCTCTCTCTTTCTGTTTGTTTGTCTCTCCATCTGTAATTATTCTCCCCCTTGTGTATGCTAAGTGTAAGTGGGTTCCGTAGGCTTGATGCCGGGCTAGTGACTTCCCTAACTCTTAAGAGAGCGTCAGTCAGCCCCTGGGTCAGTAGCCCGTGCGTCCGTAGCCCCTAGGCCAGTTAGACTCTGGTTCAGTCACTCAATAGGTCAGAAATACGTACACGGGTCTTCAACACTTCTCTTAAACCACGGACACGAGACAACGAACAACGTACACAAGACCTGCTTCCCTTCACCAGTTTTATGACGACGTGTGTAACAACTTATAGCAAGAGAACAACTGTGAAAAAGGAACAGAGAAAAGCGTCTTGGCACAGTCTACCATCTGTGTGTCAACAAAGACCTTGAGGGGGAAAGATAGGAGGTTATTACACAGAGACATAGAGATAAAGACACATAAACAGAGACACATACATAGTCACAAACACAGAGACACATACACAATCATAAACAAAGAGACACATACGCAGTCATAAACAAAGAGACACATACACAGTCACAAACACAGAGACACATACACAGTCATAAACAAAGAAACACATACACAGTCATAAACAAAGAGACACATACACAGTCACAAAAACATACACAGAGACAAACATAAAAACACAGATACATACACAAAGACACAGATGTAGAGGGACAGAGATAAAGAGACAGACAGACAGACAGACATACTTCATGACACACACCTCCTTCTTTTTTCGTTCTGAAGAAAACATTGAACGAAGAAAATAACTTGTCTCTCAAACTACTTAAAGTTATTGTACTAAGACCACCAGAGACCATTGTACCAAGAGAGAAACCACCAGAGACCATTGTACCAAGAGAGAAACCACCAGAGACCATTGTACCAAGACAGAAACCATCAGAGACCATTGTACCAAGACAGAAACCATCAGAGACCATTGTACCAAGACAGGAACCACCAGAGACCATTGTACCAAGAGAGAAACCACCAGAGACCATTGTACCAAGACAGAAACCATCAGAGACCATTGTACCAAGACAGAACTCCACAAGAGACCATTGTATCAAGGTAGAAACCACCAGAGACCATTGTATCAAGACAGAAACCATCAGAGACCATTGTACCAAGACAGAACCCACAAGAGACCATTAGACAAGACAGAAACCATCAGAGACCATTGTACCAAGACAGGAACTACCAGAGACCAATGTACCAAGACAGAAACCACAAGAGACCATTGTAACAAGAGAGAAACCACCAGAGACCATTGTACCATGACAGAAACCACAAGAGACCATTGTACCAAGACAGGAACCACCAGAGACCATTGTAACAAGAGAGAAACCACCAGAGACCAATGTACCAAGACAGAAACCACAAGAGACCATTGTACCAAGACAGAAACCACCAGAGACCATTGTATCAAGACAGAAACCATCAGAGACCATTGTACCAAGACAGGAACTACCAGAGACCAATGTACCAAGACAGAAACCACAAGAGACCATTGTACCAAGACAGAACCCACCAGAGACTATTGTTCCAAGACCATAAACAACATAGACAACCTCACTGAGACCCACAAAGACCAGGCTCTACCATTTTCCTCTGCTCAAGTGACTCCATATTGAGGCGTCGATGACATAATCAACTAACTTGATCACCAAAACGTGCTGCTGAGACGGAGAGGAGGTGGCGAACGTCTCTACTGATGCCGACCAATCAGGAACGAGCTTGAAGACGATCCCCAGAGCCAAATTGTCTTGAAGATTTCGTCATATTTCGGACATAAAAAAAGGGGAATGGGGTTATTAAGTTTGGGATATTTGTGAGCGAAGTAAAGTGAGTGTATGTTGGTAAATATATATTGGGTGAATAAACGAACGATAGTCATTGAATGGGTAGGTAGATAAAGAGAGAGAGAGAGAGAGAGAGAGAGAGAGAGAGAGAGAGAGAGAGAGAGAGAGAGAGAGAGAGAGAGAGAGAGATAATAAGATTCATCTCAGAGGAGTAATGTTTAGGCCTGGTGTCAGGTTTAAATAAGGTGCTTAATTAGACACTGTAAGACCCAGGTTATGGCTGCCAGCTGGAGGGTAAGTGTGTGTGTTTTGAACCCCCCCCCCAACACACACACACACACAGCAACAATACAGTAACAGGCAACAACACGAAAAAGAGCAAACAACAACAACAACAACAACAAATAAATAAAATAATTGTAGCATTCCGTTGTTGTGCTGGAACCTACACTCGTACCAAAGTTGCCGTGGGTGATAGTTGTTGCTGCTGTTGTTATAATGTTATTACTGCGGTTCAACAACGAAGGTCATAAAGTGGTGTGTGTTTGTGTTTTAAAACCGTTGTTGTCTGTCGGGTTTATTCTTTCCCTCAATACCCGATCACACCCTTTCTCCTCACTTTCCTTTCCTTCCTCCCTCCCTCCCTCCCTCACTTCGTCTCTACCTATCCCCCTCTCCCCCTTCCTTTTCTCTCTTCCTTCGTGTTGTTGTTAAAAATAATAATAATAATAATAATAATAATAATAATAATAATAATAATTATAATAATAATAATAATAATATTAATAATAATAATAAAAAATAATAATAATAATAATAATAATAATAATATTAATATTATTATTTTTAATTGTAGTAGTAGTGATAGTAGGGCAGCGCGAGGTGGGTGGTCGTGTGTGTGTGTGTGTCCTCCCTGATCTAAAGTGTTCTACTGGAGGGACATATTCGGAGATTTATTATTATTATTATTATTATTATTATTATTATTATTATTATTATTATTATTATTATTATTATTATTATTATTATTATTATTACATATTATTATTATTATTATTTTATTATTATTATTATTATTATTATTATTATTATTATTATTATTTTTATTATTATTATTATTATTATTATTATTATTATTATTATTATTATTATTATTATTATTATTATTATTATTATTATTATTATTATTATTATTATTATTATTATTATTATTATTATTATAGGTAAATTTTCATCGAGTAATAATAATAACATGAAATAAAACAGTAAAACATATACACATAAACCTCTTTCGTAACACATTAACACAGAGATATTAATGAACCGGAAATAAAGATAACGCACAAAAAAACAGTGAACACAGGATCAACTACCAGATTAAATAGGTTCTTATATCTGAATAAGTATTAAGAATTTATCGTAAAAACAAACGTGATTGTTGTTAATGAGACACCCGACTTATGTGTTCAGAATCTATAAATTTTTTGTTTACCTTTCTGGACCACACTTCGTTAAATGGTTAAAAATTTGGTGAAGTTTGAATAGATTTGGGTCAGATTTTTTGAGGGGGTCAATGTCCGCTGGCGAGGATTTCACTCGACGCTTTCTTTTTCTCTGTCTCTATTTCTCACTGTATTCTCTATCTTTCCTTCTCTCTTTCTGTTTCTCTGTCTCTATCTGTCTGTATATCTCTGTCGGGTTATCTCTTCCTCTGTTTTTCTCTCTCTGTTTCTGTCTGTTGTCTCTGGGTTTCTCACTGTTTCTGTTTCTCTGTCCATTTTACTCTCCCTTTCTCTCTATTTAAGTGGATAATTTTTGCATACTTTTTTTTTACAGGATTAGCCCACCCGGGCACAGATCACTGACCCACATCACGGCCTGGGGGCGAAAATATAATAATAATAATATTAATAATAATAATAATAATAATAATGATAATAATAATAATAATAATAATAATAATAATAATAATAATAATAATAATAATAATAATAATAATAATAATAATAATAATAATAATAATAATAATAATAATAATACAAAAACGAAAAAAAATAAATCAAGAATGAGAAACGATATACATTATGTATGTTGTGTTGTCCAAGTAAGAGAAACAGTTGAGACCCTGCAATAGTGTGTAAATGAGGCAGAAAGTCAGATCAGCAACCTGGGACTTGGTCACAATTTTTGTGATGCCATATGGCAGCAGGGTCTACCATTAGACAACACATTATGCTTCCAATATCTTCCCAGGCGGTAGTACCTCCCTGTTTGATAGCTGCCGACTACTTATTACCTGCGTCAATAACATCAAATCTCTCGCAAGACTCACTACAGATGGGTCTTGGGATACACTTAATGAGCTCTTGAGGGTCAGGTATCTTTGAGGAGTGTATGCCTTGTTTCTTGATTGTTTAGTGGGGGCAAATACACGACATTCATGGACACACATACACACTTACTAACAAAACGGGACAATGGCGGATGAAACACAGTGGTACAGTTATCTTATTCTGGAATATCTAATTGTACCGTTGTTACGTGGGACACCATTTGTACCTTCACTACGTCTCTTTACCCTTCCTCCTTCCATACAACTACGTGTCTCTACCCTACCTTTTCCCCTCTCACCAGGACTTCTAACTCACTAAGCCTCCCTACCCTCTCTCTATCCCTCCTCTGTCCTTCCCTATCACCACGTCTTCCAAACTCTCTCTCCCTCCCTCCCTCCCTGATGAAACAATATGCTTTGTTATGTTATTGGTTCTCTCCCTCTTTACCGTCCTGTGTATATATACGTATGTTTGTTTAGTAGCTCTGTATGTGTGTGTGTGTGTGTGTGTGTGTGTGTGTGTGTTTGTATACTATGTATGTGTGTCAGCATTAGGTTAGTGTTAAAGCGCAAGCACTGATTTGCTCCCCCTTGCTTTCAGCTGCCGCAGCTGGCTAGTCCTCGTGGCGAGCAAGGAAGCAACTTTCATAAGACTTCCCCTGCCAGTACACAGCCTCCTCACCATCAAGACTCCTGTTGTGCCTCCTCGTGGCAACACACGGTAACTGGGTGCCTCGTGGACCCAGGCTAGGTCAGCAGAGGATCTCGGAGTAGCAGTGGGCTCCAGAGGGACGGCGCATAGGCCCACTGGCATGTGGACACATCCTGGCGCCTACCAACCACCGCCCCGATGCCTTGCGGATTAACCTTGGCAGGATAAGGCTACGGGGGTAAAACCCGAACGAAAAATCAGCGGTGGAGCCCCGCATCAGGCAGACATCTTTACAGAGCTCCAACAAGACCCCAATGGCGGTGTAGGCGGAAGAGGTGACCATCATAGAAACCCAACGACTACATCGGCGGACGAAGGCAATGCATGATGGACAGGCTACTTCGGCGAAACCCAAAAAAACTGGGCTATCGGCAATCCATTGCAACTCTCCCTCTCCCCAGTCGTTACAACACTTGCACCACTGGATCAGGAAAAGGGAGAGCCAAGATGTGTGGTTGCTGCCTGCGCTCCTTCTTCACCACATAAATCAACTCACGCACAGCCATCACCCAGCTCATCATACCTCTCATTATCATCAAAACCCCTATACCCCCCAAAAGTCATATGACGACGGACGAGTGGCGACGGGGACAGGCGGAGATGACTGCCGGGAGCCTCTAGTCACACTGCACATAGGCGGCACAGATAAGATGGTTGTTTATGCACTGGGATCTATGCAGCAGTGCAATCCGGTCCTGTCTGTGCGACTGCGCAGCCCTTCCAAAGAGCCACTCTGCTCACCCCACATGGGGAGGGGGCTAGAAAAGGTGCCCTAAACATAGTCTGCCTAAAAACCCAACCTGACTGGGCAACCGCACCCAGTAAGGTCATCCCTATGCAGTCGAAAACACAATCACACATCTTGGCTCTTCCTTTTCCTGATCCAGTGGTGCAATTGCTGCAACGACCGGGGAGAGGGAGAGTTGCAATGGACTGCCGATAGTCCAGTTTGTTGGGTTTCGTCTTAGTAGCCTGTCCATCATGCATTGCTTTCTTCCGTCGATGTAGTCGTTGGGTTCCCATGTTGGTCACCTCTTCCGCCTATTCCGCCGTTTGGGGTCTTGTTGGAGCTCTGTAAGCAAGTCTACCTGGTGCGGGGCTCCACCACAGATTTTTCGTTCGGGGTTTACTCCTGTAGCTTTATACCTACCAAGGTTAATCCGCAAGGCACTGGGACAGTGTTTGGTAGGCGCCAGGAGGTGTCTACATGTCAGTGGGCCTATGCGCCGTCCTTCTGCGGCCCACTGCTACTCCAAGATTCCTTGCTGGTCTAGCCTGGGCCCACGAGGCACCCAGTTATCGTGTTTTGCCACGAGGAGGCACAACAGGAGTCTTGATAGTGAAGAGGCTGTTTACTGGCAGGGGAAGACTTTTGCAAGTTGCTTCCTTGTTCGCCACGAGGGCTAACCAGCGGCGTTAGCTGAAAGCGAGAGGAAGGAAGCCACACTGGCCTTAACACTAACATAATGCTGCCACACTAGACGCATTACACCACCCTGTGTGGTGCAAACACACACAAATATGTATGATCTGTATGAGCGTAATACACGAATCACATAAAA
This sequence comes from Homarus americanus, assembly GCF_018991925.1. Taxonomy (NCBI): domain Eukaryota; kingdom Metazoa; phylum Arthropoda; class Malacostraca; order Decapoda; family Nephropidae; genus Homarus; species Homarus americanus. Next base: position 5,801,035 of record NW_024725031.1, on the reverse strand, counting down.
AAAAGTAATAATTGTTCTTATATTGTATTGTTATACATTTAAAGCACCCAATGTCAATACCAAGTTATATATGTTGTTGGAGGAATTTGTGTAACTAGGACTTTCACGTAATTCCTAAGATGTTCAGGAATGTATTATAATCGCATGGACTATCAGAAAACATATACCTATATGATTAATAGTTAGGTTAGGACAGGTTAGATAAGGGTAAGTGGCGGCTACACAGATTACAATAAATTTCTGAACACTTTAGTGATTCCATAAAATTAGTAAACTTTACGAGATTAAAGAGAAGCCGTAGTTTATAGATATATATTTTTTCACATTTAAATCTAATACATCAATGTTTTATTTCCCTTTCTTACCAGTATATTAAATTTACATATTAGAAATTTGGGTCAGAACACATATGACCCTATAACCAGCGCGAGGGACAGACGGATACACATGACAGGCAGGAACTGTTACAGAAAGTGTTGCTTCCTCACTACAATTTCCGCCACGTCTTGAGGGAGGAAATTCTGTTTGTCGTAAATTATGTCTTAATCACCTGGTGTGTCATGTGGCACTGAAGTGTGTTTGGAGGGAAGGAGAAACACAAGTAGAGTGTTTTCTGTGTTATAAGGGTGGTGTTTGGGGCATGATAGGGTTATGGTGTGGCAGGGGTGGTCAGAACGACAGGATTTGTGAATAAGGCACTGCACGGTAGGGTAGGGTAGGATAGGGTAGGTTTGGGTAGGGTGTTTAGAGTAGGGTAGGGTAGGGTAGGGTGACGCAATGGGTTGAGTATTTCACCCTGTCTGTGGTGATGTCATGGGTTGAATGTTGCATCTGTCTGTGGTGCCAGGTCCATGTGGGTAAGGCCATGGGTTGACTGGTAAATAATTATTCAAGCCCAAGCGACCGAGTAGGCGGCACCTCGTATCTCGTGTCTACCCAAAAGAAAAAAACAAAATATATATCTCTCCCACTCACCTTATCAATGTGACCTCTAACCTCTGACCTTTGACCTCTGACCTCTGGAAACACCACTGAAAAAATAGAATATAATAAAACAGGACGCACCACCAAATCATAAAGGTTAGGGCAGAGAAAATAAGTTTAAACTCTCGTAGCACCTGAAGATTAGACACTCTAGCTTATTTAACCTGAAGATTAACCACCCAAACGTTAACCTAACCTAACCTAACCTAACCTAACCTAATCCTCTCCCTAGCTAGCGTTATGGTACTTAAATCTTGAGGGAGGTGAAATAAGCTGAGGTGTCTAAACTCTTCAGGTGATCAAAATTCTCATTAGAATTTCATTGAGGACTTGACAAAAGCTAACTAGATTCTTCAATGATGTGGCAGACTGAAGGGAGAACGGCATAATGGAGGACTTTCCTTAGCTATTAGACGATACGGGAGAATAAATGTTGTTTAGCAGTTAATTCTTTGAGCTCAGTTCGATGTCGTTGTGAATTATTCATCCATCGAATTCTTGTAGGAGTTTGAGAATATGACCTCACTCTTTGTCTGTCTCTGTCTGTTTGTCTGTCTCTGTCTCTGCCTGTATATGTTTGTTCTTCTGTCTGTCTGTCTGTCTATCTGTCTCTCCCTCTCCCTATCTATCTGTCTGTCTGTCTGTCTGTCTGTCTGTCTGTCTGTCTCTCTCACTATCTGTCTGTCTGTATGTGTTTGTCTGTCTGTCTGTTTCTTTCCATACAAATTATTAAAAGAGTCAGTGAGACTTGGAGGATTGCAGTGAGAATTTTATTTTAAGGTCAGTATAAGTTGAAATGGTTGCAAGTAATGATAACAGTGACAACAAATGAATGACAGTGAAATTAGGTGGCAGTGAAGATCATAACTTAAGTTAATAGTGAATAAAAGTGCAAAGACGACACTGTAAAGCACTCAACCGACGTCCTGAAACGCACTCAACCGACGTCCTGTAACGCACTCAACCGTCGTCCTGTAACGCACTCAACCGATGTCCTGTAACGCACTCAACCGTTGTCCTGTAACGCACTCAACCGATGTCCTGTAATGCACTCAACCGTCGTCCTGTAACGCACTCAACCGACGTCCTGTAACGCACTTTTCATTCCAGGATACAGCAGGTACAGCCTATAAGACACGTAGATAGGCCTATATCAACAACTGTACCTCAACACTGGTTTCTGTACATGTTATTTCTCCACACGTTGTAGTGGTTGTAATGGAAGTTGTAGTTGTGGTGGTTGTAATGGTGGTGGTTGTGGTGGTTGTAATGGTGGTGGTTGTAGTTGTGGTGGTGCTGGTAGTGGTTGTTGTAGTTGTGGTGGTTGTAGTAGTGGTGGTTGTAGTAGTAGTAGTGGTGCTGGAAGTGATTGTTGTAGTTGTGGTGGTAGTTTTTGTGGTGGTTGTAGTTGTGGTGGTGGTAGTTGTGGTTGTTGTAGTAGTTGTGGTGGTGCTGGAAGTGGTTGTTGTAGTTGAGGTGGTGCTGGTAGTTGCTGTCGTTATGGTGGGGGTTATTGTGGTTGTGGTAGTGATGGTTGGTAGTGGTTGTTGTAGTTGAGGTGGTGGTGGTAGTGGTTGGTGTAGTAGTAGTGGTGGTGCTGCTAGTTGTTGTTGTAATTGTGGTAGTGCTGGTAGTGGATGTTGTAGTTGTGGTCGTGACTATTGTTGTGGTTGTGGTAGTGGTGGTAGTAGTTTTGGTGGTGGTGGTTGTAGAGGTGGTGGTGGTAGAGGTGGTAGTGGTGGAGGTGGTAGTTATGGTGGTGGTGGATGTAAATGTAGATGTGATTGTGGTTGTTATAGTGGTTGAATATATTGTTGTAGTTATAGTCATGATGGTGGTGGAAGTCGTAGATAACGTAGAGGTTGTAGTAGTTGTTAGTGGAGTTGTAATTGAAGTAACAGTTGTAGATGTTAGTGAGGTTGTTGTGATTATTGTAGATGTTCCGGGAGTCGTTGAGGTGGTTGTAGTTTTTAATTTACCTATGGAAGAAGAAATAATTATGGTTGTAGCGAATATTACACTATAACTCTCATCTACAACAACAACAACATACAACAATGGCTACTTTCCCAGTTTACATTATGTTTTTGGTCAGTCATGACGGCAATACTTGGGAATGACTGTAGTGTAAGTTTAAGCCATCACCTGTTTATTATATTATCTAGGTTAAGGTACAAACTCTATGAGGTTATAACACACTGTTAATTAAGGCTAATTTTAGTACACAACCTAGCTTAACCGGCACTGCACTCGATCGCCTTAATTTTCCCCAACTATAAAATCAGGTACACATTCACAGCTGGGTAAACTAGGGGTAACTCTCCCTTAATTGTTATTGGCCTTAGAACATGTACTATGGGAAGGTTTTTTTTTACGTAACTATTGTGTTAGATACAGAGGAGAGACCTGATATAATGTTTCTTGTTGGACCAAGCGTTATTGCAATGTAGTTAGTGGTTATTTCTTTGTAATATTCATGTATGTCCTCGTTATATTTACACAGAGTCATTGTTAATCTTTGATAGACATCCTTCTTACGTCCATTCTCCTCATACCTAAACATTCAGTCCTTTTTTATTATTTTATTTCTCTCTCTCTCATTTACTCACCTGGGCGGCAACATCTACACTTCTTGCCCTGACACTTGCCGTACACGACGTAGCCATACTTGACACAGTGATCTTCGTGTCGGACGCAGTAACCTCCAACGTACTGACACTTTCGCTTTAGACGGCACCGCTCGGCACAACACTGGCACTCGTTATCTTGGCATCTTGTGGTCATCTTGTTTTCCTTCTTGGAGTATTTTTGTTTATACTTGCCGCCGGAATTGTGGCACTCCTTCGACTTTTTGCACTTTTAACCTGTACAAAAAGCATAAATTTCAATGACTTATTATTTAGGTTATAGAATTGTTCCTCTCCATCCCTCTTTGTTTTCTATATTAATGTAAAGAACACACTATATACACACACACACACACACACACACACACACACACACACATACACTCACCTTACTTGATACACACACACATCGTCCCTTCTGGCAGCCCTCGGAAGTGACAACCCCGGTCTCACACTGGTTTCTGTTGGTGCAAGTTCTTCCCTGTTTCATGAACCTCTTCTGTGTCTTGCACCGTCGGGTTTTCTTGGGTTTCACCACGCAGCACTTACACCTCTGCTTTATCACCTTCTCCTTCTTCCCGCATTCTAATTTGCAGGTACCGCCTTCCTCACTGCCTTTCTTGGTTGGGGTACATTTAACTGTGGAAGGTTGTTTATTTAGTTAGTGGTATGTATGTGTGAGAGAGAGAGAGAGTCTAATCATTCCACCACCGTCGGTAAGTACATCCAATAGTGTGGTCACATACAGGTGGGTACACAGGGGCAGGTGAACGTGGAGGAACTCAATTCACCACTATGGTCGGGAATCGAACTCGTGACCATTTGCTCTCGAATGGAAACACACTACTAACTGAGCTAATATCTTTACGCGGGTTTTCTAAATTGATTAAATTCGTAAATTTTAATTAGTAATGATAATGAAGATTGAAAAACAAAATAATATGACAAATTATGAATAGTCGAAAACAGCCACGGTGAAAGACAGGGGCTTTGAGAGAGAGAGAGAGAGAGAGAGAGAGAGAGAGAGAGAGAGAGAGAGAGAGAGAGAGAGAGAGAGAGAGATGTACACCATTATGCACCAACAACACCTCAGTTACACTCACAGATGTCGTACGATTTGGTGTCACTGTGAGGGTCGAGGGTGTGGCCTCGTCTCCAATGAGTCTTCGGGCATATGTTTAATTGTTCTAATATTACTTCTTGGTGTCTTCTCTTCTTCTGTTTTACTCCTCAAATTCTTTCGTTTTCCTCCACTTAGTTTTTCCTCTTCTTTTGTTCTTGTTGTTCTCTTGTTCCTTATTATTCTCTCCTTCTTCCTGACCCCTTACGCCTCTTCTTTGATTTATGGTATTTTCTATTAATTCCTTTACAGCTTTTGAAGATGTGCCTTTAGTGTTCTTCTGTTCTCGTCTGTTATGGAGAAGAACACTGTCTTCACCTTGTACGTTAGTGATTTCCTTATTATTGTTCATTTTTGTCTCCCCTGTTCTTCTGTTCGTGATGCTGAAGAACGCCACCTCCCTATTCTTCGGCACTTACATCTTTATTTTCCCTTTCTAATGTGTTATAGAGGTGAACACTGTCTTTCTGTTCCTCAGCACTGGCGTCATCAACCTTGTTCGGCCTGTTCACCTTCTGGACATTGAGTGAGACAGGAAACACTGGCGATGGCTTCCCTTGTTTGCTTCTGAAGTCCATCCTTTCTCTCCCACCAGTCGTCTCTGAGAACACAGTAACGGTAAGTATTATTTTTGTGTGAGAATTGATAATCTTACTAACACTGCTACAACATTAATATTTGTAAGTAGTCTTTTACGAAAGTGATATGTGTGGTAATATATTGTCTATATCTATTTATCTATCTCTCACCTGAATATATTACTCATTAGGGGATTTATTGCCACAAACGGACAATACAGCTAATTTACTAAGAGCCTGTGACTTAAACCAACCAGCCGAACGTGACTTACTCAGACAACAGACATGCCCGGGATGACAATAAGTGTTGCCATCAAGTAACTGGTCACACCCTGGAGTATCGTACGCCAGGCAGCGTCCTTCTGCTGCTAGACAATCTGACTCGACCTGAGTGTAAACATTGGCAGAGAGTGTCGTCCGGATTTAGCAGCAAATATGAATTTATACTAATGTATAGACATGCATAAACACGTAAATGAACGCACACACACATACAAACACATTCATCCACAAATTCTTAGAAATTTACTCCTACACAAACAAGCATACAAACATACAAGAACAAACACATGGAAAATAAAAACATTCACACACGCATAATCAACATACTCAAATAAATGGATGCACTTACTTAAGGATAAACACACACATAAACAGCGCATACGAACACACGGTCAAACGGACACGAAAATAGAAATACAAACTCATTTAGGCACACACACACACACACACACACACACACACACACACACACACACACACACACACACACACACACACACTGACTGTAGTGGTTTTGATGCTGAGTACAGGAACACACCACCACCACCATCAACCAAGACACTACCTTCATCTTCCCTCTTATCCTTCCTCTTGTGCTTCCTCTTCTGTAAATAACGTGGGGAGTAACAGTGACATTCGAAGGACCTAAAACGGTATCACTTGTACACACGATTCCCGCTCTTGTGTTCTCTTTTACAGACGTGACTAGAAACCTTCCTCTTACACACTTGACTAGAAACCTTCCTCTTACATACTTGGCTAGAAACCTTCTTCTTACATACGTGGCTAGAAACCTTCCTCTTATATACGTGACTAGAAACCTGGACACAGACGGTGCTTCACTGCGTCCTTGATCTGCTTCCCTCGGCTGTAGATGCAAAGTGACGCTGGTGGGGGTGGCATCTGTCCTTGTCTGGTGTGTGTGTGTGTGTGTGTGTGTGTGTGTGTGTGTGTGTGTGTGTGTGTCGGTGTTTTTAATGTGGTCGTAAAAAGATTTCATTTGATGAGTTTATGTTGGTTAGTGTTGACAGGACACGCGGAGGCAAACACTCGTGTGCTCCTCTCAGCGTATTGTCACCTGCTTATACCCCTCCTCCCCCTCCTCCTCATCCTCCTCCTCCTTCTCATTCCTTAACCCCCACTCTCCCTCCACTACTTCCTCCTCTACTACTTGCCCCCGTATTCCTCCTGCTCCTTCCCACTTATTCTGCCCCTTCCTCACCCCACCTCCACCCACCCCTACCTCCTGCCCCACCTTCCTCTTCCCACCCCCTTTTCAACCTCCTTCTCTTCCTCCCTCATTCCTCCCCATTTTCTTTCCACTATTGCCTCCCCTCCGTTTTCCTCCTCCTCCTCCTCCTCCTCCTCCCTTTAAATCCCTCCCCCCTTCCATTCCATACCATACCTCCTCCTCCCTCCCTCCCTCCCTGCCTCCCTCCGTACCTACCAGACACTTGCGTGGAGTGAATACCAACTAGTGTAGGGAACAGTGAACGGTAGATACTGGGACCGAGAATTTCTTGCTACTATTGTCATTGGATCTATTTCCTATGTTAATTTTTTGTTTTCTTTCGTTTTATTTTTTTTTAAGTGTTTTAACGAATATGAGTTAATAATGCGGTCTGAGTTATTAAGTACTTTTAGATATTATGAGATACGAAGTTTATTAATATTAGTTAGTAAAATCAATAATACACTTATGACATTATGGAATAAACACTCATATCAACCTTGATATACAGTATAAGTACTGTAATTTGTCTTAATTATTTTCTATCTTACGGTGCTTATTTTTTGTCAATATTTTATAAAATCATTTGAGGAACGATCACCAGATATTGTAGATGAGGTGTAGTGATGTTTGTCTCCTCAGAAGTGATAATTAACATATATGTCTTACCTTATGGGTTTTAATGTGAGAACCAGTGGTGTGTGTTGGCTATTATTATTATTATTATTATTATTATCAACACACAAGACGGACATGGCCAAACACGCTCCTTCGTCCTGGACACAAGGGCATCTAGGAGTACCAATACCATTTTCCCTTGTTATTCCACATTACAGATCCTCAGCTTCCAAAACTCATATATACTCCCTGGCCATAGCGTCTCTCCCTTGTCACATAACCTCCATCAGTTCCACACATTCTGCTTCAAATATCTTCCGTCTTTGACAAGGGGACGACGCCTCGGTGAACAGAATTGACAACCACACTTGCCTGACCTCGCCCTGTTTGTTTTGTTGGAAGGAAAACGAGAAAAAATAACAAAGGAGAATGAATATCGTGTTTATCTTTGTTTGTCAGTTTTGGATGATTTTATGTTCGTTGCTCGCGGTCGGTTTGTTTTACTTGCTGACTGAGAGCTGGGACAGGTGACCTGACCACCTGTTGATGGCCGCCATATTTTAAGGGCGATCACTTTCACACACGTACGTACATACACAAACATACGCGGGCGTACACACACACACACACACGCGCGCGCGCGCGCGCGCGCGCGCACGATTTAAACACATATATCCTGACATGAATTCGCGCTGAGGAGAGAGAGAGAGCGATCCCTACAATGCACAAGGATTCTCACATCTTCTGTATAATAAAATATATGGGTGTAAAACTATCGTATGTAAATTACCGCCAACACCCATTTTACCTATCTACTATAATCATGAAATCCAAAGATCTCCTCCAAAATTTTAGATTACATTATCATACTGTTAAATTGGTCTGTTATGTGTGTGTGTGTGTGTGAGTGACATATATCACTTGCGTTGATATAAGAAAGTCAATGAGAGATCTGGCCCCACCTCGCCTCGCCTCGCCGACAAGGAAATTACAGTGTCAGGACAAGATGTATGAGTGGCAGTGACTGTGACAAAAACATTTTCATATAAAATTTAGGATTTTTTCTGAGTTTATGTAAAAAGTTAAAGTTTCATGAATTTATCGAAATATTTCTTGATTTACATACATACACCGTAAAACATGTTTATACATATTTACGTAATATGCTGGATATGCATCATTAAGCTTATTAAGCTTATTTTACTGAGTGTGTCTATTCGATACAAATTTACGTAATTTGGAAAAGTTATGAATTAATTCGTAAAATACATTAACATGAATCAAAAATTGATTCTCTACATAAAATATATATCTTATTTATTCCGTTTATTTTTGTTATCTAATTGAGGTTAAAATAAAATGAAATAAGATAAAATGAGATTCATATAAACAAGCCAATAAATAGTTCATCCTTCCTCAGCTGATGTCACCAGAGACCTTGGTACACGTCACATAATTTTCATGCAGTTTTTATTTTCAAGTAAAATTTCGAGAAAAAGTTGCTGCATGCTCATTAATTTCCTTTGTGAAATAAGTCGTTATTATTGAAGTTGTGAGTTGTGGGAGATACTTAGAGAATTACTTTACCTCTAGTGCAACAACGTGTGATGATAAAAATAAATACGTAAACGAATAACTAATGGCAAAAATAAATAAATAAATAAATAAATAAATAAATAAATAAATAAATAAATAAATAAATGTAGAGATGATTAAACAAAAATATAGATAATAAACGCAATAAAAAACTTTCACTGTATGAATCTTTATTATACGAAATTTTCACCTTACGAAACTCTTACAGTATAAAACTTTTTGCACGAAACTTTCCCTCTACAAAATTTTATTCTACGAAACATTCACCATACGGATCTTTCAGCATATAAAACGTTCACTCTCCGAATCTTTCACTCCAAAAACCTTCTTTCGGTTTATGAGAGAACAGCTAAACGTGATGTAAGACCCTTTTAAAAAACAAAATCCAAACACACACACAACCACCGTAGGAGGAGGCAGGAGATGTACTCGTAAGATAAACATAACTCAGTACGGAAGGAAACTATAGTGTATATTGGAAGTGTTAAAGAAAGTCTTGATTTATTAAATATCTCAGACCTGGGAGAATTCTCTTACTTGAGTTTATTTTCTCCTTTTCTTTCTCTTTCTTTTTCCTTCGGTGTTTCTTTTATTCCCTCTTTCTCTCTCTTTCAGCTTTGTCTGTCATTATATCACCTTGTTATCTCTCTCTCTCTCTCTCTCTCTACAATGATTTACTTGCATATATATATATATATATATATATATATATATATATATATATATATATATATATATATATATATATATATATATATATATATATATATATATATATATATATATATAAACGAAGGTAATTCAGTACTGGTGTTGTCATTTTCTTGATTCCACGCCAAGATAACTGGGAAGAGAGAGATGAAGTGGTAGAGATGAGAGATAAGGGGGGTAGGAAGAGAGAGAAGCAAGTAGGAAGAGGAGAAAGAAGATGAAGAATGGAGAGTGGAAGAAAGGGAGGGAGAGGAGGGAAAAAGAGTGAGAGGAAATGGAGAAGAGGAAGGAGTGATAGGAAATGAAGAGGAAGGGAAGAGGAACGAGAGATGGAAGGGAGGGAGAGTAAGGAAGAAAGGGGGAAAGAAGAGGAGGAGAAAATGAGGAAAAAGAAGAATGATTAGATGTGGGATAGGGTTAGAAAAGGAAAGGAAGAAAGGGGAAGGGGAACAAGACAGGGAAGAGAAGCAGGAGGAGAAGATTGACGGGTTCATGTCAAGGCTGTGACCCTAATAACCTTCCCAGATGAGGTCACAAAGAGACTGTTCCTTCACTCATGAGAGGACGTTGAAACACCCGGAGGAGAGAGAGAGAGAGAGAGAGAAATCAGAAGTAAACAGGACCATCGCTACACCTCGAAGCACCATTCCCATGAACCGGGAGCGAGATTCCTGAGCTGTGGAACCAATTAGGAATGGCTCCTAGTCTATTCTCCGTAACGAGCCACTAAAACGGCACAGAATTACACCAACACTTTATGGCTCCGCGTTCCAGGGTTCGAATCCCTTGTGATATATTTTACATAATAATAGTATACGAGGGGAGAGGTGAGGCTGGGGTGAGGGAGTGAGAGTGAAAGTGAGAGTGAAAGTTTATATATCATAATGTGTGAGAGAAAGTTTATTTGTTATATTATGAAAGTAGTGGCTCTCTGTATTATATGGTGAAAGGGAGAGGGAAAGTGTGTATATTCTATTATGAAAGTGAAAAAGAAAGTGTGTATATTATATAATCTGAGATAAAGTTTATGTATTATATTATGAATGAGAGGGAGAAACTATATATACTGTTCTATATATTATATTAAATAGGGCTCCGAAACTGAGATTACAACACACTCCTCTTGTCATTAAGGGTCGTTGATTCTATAACGAGGCAGTCCAAGGTTCGGCCAGCTGGGTAGGGACATTTAAGTGAAGGCGATCGAGTATAGAGCCGCTCACGCTGTCTCCTTGCTTACCGAAGGCTTAGTATATAGTGTGCTGTATCCTTAGTATGTAGTGTGCTGTATCCTTAGTATGTAGTGTGCTGTATCCTTGGTATATAGTGTGCTGTATCCTTAGTATATAGTGTGCTGTATCCTTAGTATATAGTGTGCTGTATCCTTGGTATATAGTGTGCTGTATCCTTAGTATATAGTGTGCTGTATCCTTAGTATATAGTGTGCTGTATCCTTAGTATATAGTATATAGTGTGCTGTATCCTTAGTATATAGTGTGCTGTATCCTTAGTATATAGTGTGCTGTATCCTTAGTATGTAGTGTGCTGTATCCTTAGTATGTAGTGTGCTGTATCCTTAGTATATAGTGTGCTGTATCCTTAGTATATAGTGTGCTGTATCCTTAGTATATAGTGTGCTGTATCCTTAGTATGTAGTGTGCTGTATCCTTAGTATATAGTGTGCTGTATCCTTAGTATGTAGTGTGCTGTATCCTTAGTATATAGTGTGCTGTATCCTTAGTATATAGTGTACTGTATCCTTAATATATAGTGTGCTGTATCCTTAGTATATAGTGTGCTGTATCCTTAGTGTATAGTGTGCTGTATCCTTAGTATGTAGTGTGCTGTATCCTTAGTATATAGTGTGCTGTATCCTTAGTGTATAGTGTGCTGTATCCTTAGTATGTAGTGCGCTGTATCCTTAGTGTATAGTGTGCTGTATCCTTAGTGTATAGTGTGCTGTATCCTTAGTATGTAGTGTGCTGTATCCTTAGTATATAGTGTGCTGTATCCTTAGTGTATAGTGTGCTGTATCCTTAGTATGTAGTGTGCTGTATCCTTAATATATAGTGTGCTGTATCCTTAGTATGTAGTGTGCTGTATCCTTAGTATATAGTGTGCTGTATCCTTAGTATATAGTGTGCTGTATCCTTAGTGTATAGTGTGCTGTATCCTTAGTATATAGTGTGTGCTGTATCCTTAGTATGTAGTGTGCTGTATCCTTAGTATATAGTGTGCTGTATCCTTAGTATATAGTGTGCTGTATCCTTAGTATACAGTGTGCTGTATCCTTAGTGTGTAGTGTGCTGTATCCTTATTATATAGTGTGCTGTATCCTTAGTATATAGTGTGCTGTATCCTTAGTATATAGTGTGCTGTATCCTTAGTATGTAGTGTGCTGTATCCTTAGTATATAGTGTGCTGTATCCTTAGTATATAGTGCACTGTATCCTTAGTATGTAGTGTGCTGTATCCTTAGTATATAGTGTGCTGTATCCTTAGTATATAGTGTGCTGTATCCTTAGTGTGCTGTATCCTTATTATATAGTGTGCTGTATCCTTAGTATATATATAGTGTGCTGTATCCTTAGTATATAGTGTGCTGTATCCTTAGTATATAGTGTGCTGTATCCTTAGTAGCAGGTGCTGTATCCTTAGTATATAGTGTGCTGTATCCATAGTATATAGTATATCCTTAGTATATATGTATCCTTAGTGTGCTGTATCCTTAGTATATAGTGTGCTGTATCCTTAGTATATAGTGTGCTGTATCCTTAGTATATAGTGTGCTGTATCCTTAATATATAGTGTGCTGTATCCTTAGTATGTAGTGTGCTGTATCCTTAGTATATAGTGTGCTGTATCCTTAGTATATAGTGTGCTGTATCCACCTTCACATCATTCATATCGTAAAGGTGGGAAAAGGTTAGAAAATTTGTGTATTTTACCTTAATTAATTGAGAAAATGTTTATATATTAATCAATTTAAGTAAAAGACAATTTTTACATATAATTCGCCTTTTAGTTTGAATGATATAGTATTATGTCTTAAGAAACTGGAAGAGAAAACATTATATTGTACTTTGATAATTAAGAATATTTTACCTATATATTGTATCCTTCCATAGACACATTTAAAACCTTTAACACTTACACATTAGCAATTAATAAGTGGCCACAGTTGGTTAAAAATTAATTATAAAAAAATTGTAATGTAATCATTTATTCAGACAAAAAGTGAGTGGAGGAAAAATGTGGAAATTTAAATTATATTGTGTCACCTGAAGCCCAAAAATATAATATATATTTTTTACTTCCTGGTAGAGAACTGTCAGATCTAAGGGAGGTTTGGTTTGGTTAGGTTAGGTTAGATAAGGTTATTTTTAGGTTAGATTAGGTTAAGTTTGGTGATTTTAAGTTAGGTTACGTTAATTTATTTACGGTTAGGTTAGGTGAAGTTAATTTAGTTTAGTCAATTTAGGTTAGGTTAGGTTAGGTTCAGTTAGGTTGGTTCAGTTAGGTTAGGTTAGTTAGGTTTGGTTAGGTTAATTTAGATTATGTTATAGTTTTGAGAGATATAGACAAAGAAACAAACAAACCAAGAAGTTTAAGGAAGATATTTTTTAGGAAGATCGGGGCAAGTGTTAAATGTACCCTAGAGAGACATTTCTCTCTCCTATCTCTCTTATTATATCCCTGTTAGTCTCCCAGATGTGTTTGACGTGTCCCATCTGTCATTCTCACCCCTACTCTGACTGTCTCAATGAACAGTCCGTCAGGCTTTGTGTCTAAAGTTGTCTGTGATATTAAAAGAAATCAAATAACTGCTAAGGAGAACAACTTTCGTATTGAATTGGTGTGGATTCCGTTCCATGTTCGAATTAGGTATCATGACTGCGCTGATAGACTGGCATGAAAGAAAAAATGTTGACAGTGACCTTGGCCTGTCCAATGCTGTATATAAAAACATTCAAGTCAAAATCATGAACTCTGGTCAAGAAGAACTGAGAAATGCAGAGAGACCTGGCAGTTGTAGCATAGCATTAGTAAATATGACAAATTTTGGCCAGCATAAGGACAGAACCAGACAATGTGATGTAGTCGTGGCCAGAATTAGGCTAGGATACAGACACATCTGGCAAGTTAGTAACGCTGTACCCATACCGGAACACTCAGCATGTAAACTTTGTGATAAACCTTTAAAGCATACACTTGAACACTATATTATTGAATGTGACACTGTCAAAGACTTCAGGCCACCTGGCTAACTGTATCATGAACTATGTAAATATTATATTGAATCAGGGTGCTTGAGGACATTCTTGCTGTTTATCCCAAATTTGGTAGTCCACACTGATTAATCCTCAAATAGAATATGACTTCTACTGTTTATGACCCACTGTCCTGCGTGGCAGTGAACAGTGATACCACCACCCTCAGTGTCAAGACCTGATTGAATTACTCAGAATAAGCAAATTGTACTCCAAGCCTTACCAATGAATTTGTTAACCTTAAATGTCTCTCTGATTGTCTGTTTGTTTGTCTGTCTCTCTTTATTCTCCATCTTTTCCTCCCTATCCCTTTCTACTCTCTCTCTCTCTCTCTCTCTCTCTCTCTCTCTCTCTCTCTCTCTCTCTCTCTCTCTCTCTCTCTCTCTCTCTCTCTCTCTCTCTCTCTCTCAGTGACAGGTGACTAAGAGGTAGTCGTGACCTCTGCTTCATCACTTTATTTTAAACTTTAAAGAAATTAATGACCGGGTGTGACCAGCCGCCTGTGGTGAGGTGATAGTGAGGACAGGAGGGTGGTGGGGGTTGGGGAAGGAGGAAGGAAGGAAAGTTGATGGTGAAGAGATACGGAGGAGGGGGGTGAGCGAGAGGGATAGTTAAGGGGAGGGGTGATGATAGGGAAGGGGGGAGGATGGAAGGGAAGGTTGATGCAGATTGGGGGGGGGGGAAGAGATATGGAGGACCTGGGGACGGGGAGGTAGATAATGGAGGAGGAGAGTGGGAGGAATTCACAGCTGGGGAGGGAAAGAGAGGAGGGAGGGAGGTGGTTCGGAGAAGGGAAGGAGAGGTGTTATAGTGAGAGGGAGGGGAGGGAGGAGGAGGGGCTATTGTGAGAGGAGGAAGGGGGAGAGAGGAAAGGAAGGGAGGAGGGAGGAGGAGGGCTATTGTGAGGAGAGGAGGGGGAGAGGAGGAAGGAAGGGGGAGGAGGGAGGGAGGGGGAGAGAGGAAGGGAGAGGAGGAAAGGAGGAGGAGGAGGAGGAGGGGGAGAAGGGATTATAATATGAATAGGAGAAGTAGGCGATGGCGCACTAATTCCCAGGTGGTAATTATGTTAGATTTATTACCTTCGATGTTGTTAAGTTCATGGCGGAAGTTTTACTCTTAGACTTAAAAGTTTGTTTGTGTGTAGCGAAGGAAGAAATGAGGAGTTAGATTTTCTATTATATATCCTTACCTAATGATAATACTGATAATATATCCCCAGTTATCAGGATTAATATATCCCTAGCTAATAAGAATAATATATCCACAAGCCAGAGAGAGAGAGAGAGAGAGAGAGAGAGAGAGAGAGAGAGAGAGAGAGTATGCGTGTGTATCATGCGACGTTTTCTATTTATATGTAAGATAACGATCATGTCTGTATGTTGACGACGACACAAGGAAGGATATGAGCAATATTTGGGGGGATTCATCATCCTATTCACCAAGACAACGGGAGACAGTTGTACAGTACAGTACATACATGTGTCTGGGGGGAAGGCTTCATTTTGAATTTTGTTACATACAACTGCTAGTTTATTGTGCTCACTCTTTGTATTTAGTAGGGATGCCAAATCTCATGTGCTGAACAAAATACACAATTTCCTTGCATGTCCCTCACGCAGTTGTTAATAATAAAGTGTGTGGCCAGATGTATTGCCTCACATTGCTGTACTCACGCAGGTGTGAATAAGTTAATCTGTATGTGCAGAAGTAAACAAACTATTTATTGGTAATACTTTGTGGTATTCAATGCCATATTATCCTGACCACTGTTATACACACCCTCTGTGACCTCTACTTTTTAATCCTCTTGCACTACCGCTCACACGATGAGTATGGGGTGCACAATAAACTAGCTCTCTCTCTTTTATCAAGGGTTTTCTCTTCTTCCCAGTTTTTACTACACGTCAAGTTTTAAGTGCTTGAGGCGAGGGTCTTACTCTTTCTCTATATAACTCTATTTTCCTTTCTCTTTTCCCCTATCTTTTTATTTTATTTATTCTATCTCACTCTTTAGGTTTATTTCTCGTAACCTTAATCTCTCTCTCTCTCTCTCTTTCTTTCATTTTCTTATTTATCTTTCATTTCTGTTTCTCATTCTTTAACTTTTTCACTCTCTCTGTATCTATCTATTTATATGTCTATCGATTTACTTGTCTGCCTATCTGCCGATCTAGTTATGTACGCATTTGTCATCTGTCTGTCTGTCTGTCTGTCTCTCAGTATCACAAACCACATTAAATACGGTCATATAACAGACAACTTCCTACACAGCAATACATGAAGTAAGTGTTTATGCAAATGACTCTGCATTACACTGCTTCAAGTCCCTTACTACTTACAGTTAGACCCCAGAGTGTGATAAATATGTGTAGTGTAAGTGTATTAAGACTGTGGGGGGTTACGGAATGATAAGGATGTTATAAGTGATAATAATAATAATAATAATAATGTGGTCGCTTTGTAAAGATGTTCCGGATGTATTTTGATAAAGGTGCACCGCCTCCACTTCCGCCCCCATTACATACGAGTGATCACTGTTAGTCAGTGTCCGCGAGTGTTGTAGCTTTTGCTGAAAATTACTTGCAATGACGTACTCCGTGGCCCTATCTGTGTTATATTTATCAAAGGAAAACATTGAAGAAAAGGTTGTGATAAAATTTGAACGTTGAAAAGACTTAGAAAGCTTTTCTCCAGTGATATAGGCTTTGTCGCCAGCAACTTATTAACATAATTAGTGATTCTTTATATTAGTCATATTTTGAGTATGCTAAGTGACCGAAATAAACTTTTTATCACTTAACTGAACATAATTAGTGTGTGATAAGTGTTAGACCGTAAAGCTATGACACCACCAAGCCATGATGCGTCACCATGCTATGACGTCACCAACCTATAAACTCGCCAGGCTATGTCGTCATCACCTGATTGCCAATGGTGAGTAAACAAACTTATTTATAAACAAAAATGATTTCAGTGTCTATTTTTGAGGTAATTGAGCGCAATATTTTGTTGATACAAAATTGTAGACAAATTCCATTATGATATTAAGGTATATAAATTATATGTCGTGTTGTGGCGCGTTATTATGGTACCTAAAATTTAAATTGTCTGTATTTGCGTCCTGGATGTTATTATTATTATTATTATTATTATTATTATTATTATTATTATTATTATTATTATTATTATTATTATTATTATTATTATTATTATTATTATTATTATTATTATAATAATTATTATTATTATTATTATTGTAGTTATTATAATTATTATTAGTATTATTAGTATTATTATTATTATTATTATTTGTGTTATTATTATTATTATTATTATTATTATTATTATTATTATTATTATTATTATTATTATTATTATTATTATTATTATTATTATTATTATTATTATTATTATTATTATTATTATTTGTGTTATTATTATTATTATTATTATTATTATTATTATTATTATTATTATTATTATTATTATTATTATTATTATTATTTGTGTTATTATTATTATTATTATTATTATTATTATTATTATTATTATTATTATTATTATTATTATTATTATTATTATTATAATAATTATTATTATTATTATTATTGTAGTTATTATAATTATTATTAGTATTATTAGTATTATTATTATTATTATTATTTGTGTTATTATTATTATTATTATTATTATTATTATTATTATTATTATTATTATTATTATTATTATTATTATTATTATTATTTGTGTTATTATTATCGTCTACATTGTACATAATACATTCACCGCCGACTATTTGTCTGTATGTTGGTCTCTTCGCACTGCCAAGGTCACGTTAGGATATAAGAGTCATCGGAAGAGTTAAAAATGACTGTAAAGCAATGATACGTAAATGACCTCTGGATCATTCGACGCACCTGATTAGCATTTCCCTGGGGCGAGGAGCTCTTCTTTTATTTTCATTGATCGTTTGTAAAAAAAAAAAATCTGCTGGCGAATGTATATATTGACTCCATGATGTGATATTAAAGGGATAATTCCACTTTTTTTTGGACATGTTCGATTATGGCAGCGTTAGTATTGGGGTGTTGAGGGGGGGGTATGATCATACTCCCGGTAGCCGATGTAATAAGACGTATATGCAGTATGTTAATTAACTCCCTCACCCGAAAAAGTATATTATCAGTCAGTCAGTTAGGTAAGTCAGGCGTTTAGTTGAGTACCACAGTTAGTAAAGTGTTATTTTTGTATCATTCAGGTAGAAATATAAAGAGAACGATAGTATGCTATTGAGTGTAGGATAATTTGTTTGTGTCACTTCAGTGTGTGTGTGTGTGTGTGTGTGTGTGTGTGTGTGTGTGTGTGAAGAACCTGCTAAAGTCTTGCACATACGGGAAGTCTCTCTCTCTCTCTCTCTCTCTCTCTCTCTCTCTCTCTCTCTCTCTCTCTCTCTCTCTCTCTCTCTCTCTCTCTACCATCTTTATCTGCCTTTTTTCAGTCCATGTACATATTTATCTGTCTAGTTGTAAAGGAAATATAAAACTTATGTACAGTTGGCAGACATTGGGAGAAAAATACAATTTTCTTGTGCGTGAGAGTCGGCCATAAACTACTGGGATAAAAACTTGAATTGTGGAGACTAAAGGCGAGTACTGGAGGAGAGAGGGAGAGATAGAGAGATAGAGAGATAAAATGAGAAAATGGAAATACAAAGAAAGAAAGCGTAAGAGAGAGATGAATGAATAATAAAGTCAATAGAGAGAGAGAGGGGGGTACCCAGTTCCTACCCTCTTCGCTACTTCATGAATCTCTCCTTTCTTTTTCGAGCTATTTATCATTCTCTCTGTTTGTGTGCTATATCTTGTGTATATATTTATCTATTTATGTCTTTATTTTTCTCTCATTTACTATCTTTCTTTTGTCTATCTTACATTTCCTCCACTTCCTCCTCCCTTTCCCTCTTCTTCACTACCTCCCCATTCCCCTCCCGATCCTTCTCCTCTTCATCATCATCCTCTTCCTTTCCCCTCCCCCTCCTCCTCCACCTTCTTCCCCTCCTCCTCCCTCTCTTCCCCTCCTCCTCCGTTTTTCTCTCCTCTCCCCTCTTTCCCTCCACCCTGCCCTGCTCCTTCTCCTCCTTCCTCCCTTTTCCTCTTTCTCTCCCTCCTCCACCTTCTCCTCCCCTTTCTTCCCCTTCCTCCTCCTTCTCATCCCCTCCTTCTCCCCTACCTTCACCCCCCATCACCGTCAGTGTTACCAACTCCTCGATGGTAACCTCTATATTTCGCTCAACACACAGGAGACCATAGTTACCAACCCGAGCATAACACTTGTACTTATTACTTACAGAGTCACTTAAGTGTATTGTCATGAGCGTGAAACTTTGGACCTAGAAAAAATGTAAGAGTTATTTGAGGGATTAAATAATTAGAAAATTTAAATGAAAGAATATAGGAGTATTTTTTTTT
>NW_024725031.1:5771549-5779049 GCF_018991925.1 Homarus americanus | reverse complement strand
GCTACAACAAAATTCAGCCCATAAGAGTCCGCACCGATAGATATAAGAATAGCACCATCCCATCTATTGTTAAAATAATAAACAACTCCTGATTGATATACTGTACAACCCTGTAAATGTATTTAACGCATATTATATCATTATGTCTAAATCAAATGTAAGTGTATATTTTCAGCCACCGGCTGCAACTCTATTAATAAACCGTTTATTATTATTACACACACACACACACACACACAAGTCGACATTAACTACAGTCTGCCACCATTGTCATCCAAACCATGACATTATATTCACGTACAGATACATCCACGTGCTGTACTTAGTGGGTCTTTCATCACGCCTAATCACGTCGTTTTCCTTTCAAAGTTTTGGTCTATGGATATTGAGGGGAAGCTTCTTTGTGACTCCCGACCACCAAGTTAGGTAACATAACCTACTGAGGCAGACCAGGAAGACATTCACGTTACTGATGAAGGCTGGCTGGGGATTATGTTTGTATATTTTTATTTAGGTCCTACAAAGAGAATTATATAATGCCTGGTAGAGTGATAAACCTTCGTCATTATCAATATTATTATTATCCTCCTCCTCATCATCATCATCATCATCATCATCATCATCATCATCATCATCATCATCATCATCATCATTCCTCCTCCTCCTCCTCCTCCTCCTCCTCCTCCTCCTCCTCCTCCTCCTCCTCCTCATCATCATCATCATCATCATCTCATCTCATCATCATCATCATCATCATCATCATCATCATCATCATCATCATCATCATTAACATTTTATAAAGAGCAACGTTAGCAGGAAACGTTCTTGGCCGTAAACACAATATTTACAGAGCGACATTGTTAATAAACGCTCCTGGCCATAGACACAGGCCAGTATTTACAGTAATGGTCGTTGTTCCGTTACCTGGAGTCTGATGTGTTGGTCCACTGCAGGTGTAACGGCAGGTAACAGCCTCTTAAGCCTCTGACAGCCAATCATTGACGTTTGTTACCTGACATGAAAAGGGTTTGCTGTATCTTTGGTCTTATATCGTTTTTTTTTTGTGAAGTAAATAATGTTTTGTTGGGATTTTGGTGGGTCTCTCTCTCTCTTTCTCTCTCTCTCTTTCTAACGTGTGATTAACAGCACATTGAAACAACCGGGAGTTATTGATCACTATTGACTGTCTGCTCAGAGGGCCACTCAGAAATAAGGTCAATATATGTGTGAAAAAATTTAGTTTCTAACTACACTATGCACACGTGAAAACTTAATGGTTGTTCGTAGTTCACGTGGAAATATTTTATATGAATTGTTGAATTACTGTATTTCTTTAGCGTAACTGAAATGAACGCATTAAGATTTTTGTTTTTGTTTCACAGCTCAAGTCCTCTGTTGTAAGAGACTTTGGTTCTATCTCAGGGCCCTCGTTGTGTAAATGGTTACCAGTACTTAGTTTTATAGATTAGAAATTTGACTCCGCTCATGGAAAAATGACCTGGTCCTATAGAATGTACATATTTCTTGCAGATAACTAAATATTATGTTATGTTATGTTATGTTATGTTATGTTATGTTATATTATGTTATGTTATGTGATGTTATGTTATGCTATGCTATGTTATGTTCCATTAGGTTAGGTTATTTACATCGAGTATATTTCTTATCTGTATAATAAATAAATTGTAGAAGAGGAACAAAAAAGTCAAAATTTCCATAATAGCAAACATACCTTTGGGTCACTTTTCCATGGGGGGTTCAATATTCTATCTGACGCCGTCCACGCTGCGTCCTTGTGTACCGAAGGTTAGTTTACCGTGTGCTGTAACCAGACTGTCCCTAACAAGCACTCACGCTTATGGGACCCAATTATTAAATCAAGGTTGTGGGGAGTGGTAGTGTCTAGCCTCGTTCTCCGTTTAATCAATAACTGTACAAATTAAACCTGTGTCATGTTGTATTCATTTGCCAGTTTATGATCAATGGTCCAAAATATATAAACAACTTTACACCTTTATGTCTGACAGCTTACGCACTTTGTTTATCACATGAAGCCAATAATTAATTTGGAGGGTTGGGGTTGCATGTATTTATTAAGGAATGTTCATTATAGTCAATGTATTTACTCAAGTGGATAGCAATAATAATAATGAAAGTTACTGAAAAACATTAGTTAAGAAAAAATGGATTAAGAGTGTTTTGTATCAGTTGACCACAATAGAAGACATTTTATAGGTGAATCGTAATACCCTGTTGAAACTGAGAGGTGATTTTTGGCTAATAAATCACTGTAGGAAATGTTAGAGAAGCTCATTATCAGCCAAGAGAAAAGGCTAACAAGTAACATTCTCCTGTAGTGCAATTTCATAATATTTTCTGTGTATACTTGAGTATAGTAGAACGTCCTTTTTTTTCTTCAGCCAAGAACTCCCGTCGAATACTAATATACACTGACCTTTTTGCTCATATGGATTACTGAGCACGTCATTGACCTTCTCTGAACCCATTTGCATGTATCAGGCAACACACGAAAACATTCCAATCGTACCTGAAATAATATCCAGACACTGACAAATGCACTGAATCCATTTTGAACATCGATGAACCCATTTGCATGCACCAAGAAACACACTGGAATCATTCTGGACATACATGGACCCATTTGCCTGCCTTGGGGGACTCTGTTTACTTTTAACATGGTAGACAAAATCTGGAACGTGTGCTGGTGGAGGCAAGAGAGGGAGTGTGTCTGGTGCTGAGGGTGGCGCCTCTACTCTCCCGTTGTCCAAATATACTTGGTTGATGCAACACACGACGGTGAAGTGGATTAGTAGGGAGAGAGGAGGAGGAGTAGAGGGAATAACAAGAGGAGGAGGAGGAGAGGGAATGGCAAGAGGAGGAGGAGGAGAGGGAATGAAAGACAGGGAGAAATGACAATGTGAGGAGGGGAAGGAGAAGGAGAAAGAAGAGGATAAGAAGGAGGAGGAAGGTGGAAAGGAGGATCTGAGTGAAGGAGAGAGGGAGACTAGGACAGTGGGAAAAGGTGGGAAGGAGGTAGTGCAAGGAAGATAAAAAAAAACGCACACACACACACACACACACACACACACACACACACACACACACACACACACACACACACACACACACACACACCCTATAACCTCTGTTGTCACTGAATTTGGGATGTGCCAGTGTGCCTCTATAGCCTCCAGCGCCATTATCATCCATGAAAAAAGACTCTATAGCCTCCTGCACCATTATCATCCTTGACCTAAAGCCTCTATAGCCTCCTGCACCATTATCATCCGGGAGGTGAAAACATGGAGGCGCCCCACCAGTAATAATAATCAATGACTCACCATCTTCTTTTACTATATTGTCTCTAACGTTATTGTGTAGAAAGCGTAACTTCCGCTACAGTGAGAGAGAGAGAGAGAGTATCCACCAACACATAATAATAATAAAAAAATTATCATAAAATTAACTATTTAATATCCGTCTGGGCTTTTAGCATGGCGGAAAATAATTACGTGAGAGGCATTTATTATTTGTCCTAACAGTAAAAGTCCACAAAATTTTTTGGCAATAAACGTGGATGACTGTCTGTCTGTCTGTCTGTCTGTCTGTCCGTCTATCTATCTGTTTGTCTGTCTGTCCGTCTATCTATCAATCTATCTATCTATCTATCTATCTATCTATCTATCTATCTATCTATCATCCCGTTCTCTCTTTCTCTCTCTTTCTCTCTTTCTCTCTTGCATTAATAAACACATACATCCATATTCCCCTCTCGCTCTCTCTCTCTCTCTCTCTCTCTCTCTCTCTCTTTCCCTCAGGTAAACAGAAACACAAACCCACACATTCTCTCTCACTCTATCTACAATACATCACCTCAACCACACCAGTACATACATCAACCACACCAGTACATACATCAACCACACCTGTACATACATCAACCACACCTGTACATACATCAACCACACCTGTACATACATCAACCACACCTGTACATACATCAACCACACCTGTACATACATCAACCACACCTGTACATACATCAACCACACCTGTACATACATCAACCACACCACACATCAACCACACCAGTACATACATCAACCTCACCTGTACATACATCACCACACCTGTACATACATCCACACCTGTACATACATGCACACCTGTGCATACATCAACCACACCAGTACATACATCAACCACACCTGTACATACATCAACCACACCAGTACACATCAACCACACAACATCAACCACATACATCAACCACACCTGTGCATACATCAACCACACCTGTACATACATCAACCACACCAGTACATACATCAACCACACCTGTACATACATCAACCACACCTCATACATCACACCTGTACATACATCAACCACACCTGTACACCTGTACATCAACCACACCTGTACATACATCAACCACACCTGTACATACATCAACCACACCTGTACATACATCAACCACACCTGTACATACATCACCACACCTGTACATACATCAACCACACCTGTACATACATCAACACCTGTGCATGCATCAACCACACCAGTACATCACCTCAACCACACCAGTACATACATCAACCACACCAGTACATACATCAACCACACCTGTACATACATCAACCACACCTGTACATACATCAACCACACCTGTACATACATCAACCACACCTGTACATACATCAACCACACCTGTACATACATCAACCACACCTGTACATACATCAACCACACCTGTACATACATCAACCACACCTGTACATACATCAACCACACCTGTACATACATCAACCACACCTGTACATACATCAACCTCACCTGTACATACATCAACCACACCTGTACATACATCAACCACACCTGTACATACATCAACCTCACCTGTACATACATCAACCACACCTGTACATGCATCACCATCTGGCAGCAGCTGTTCCTCACCTGATATCACCTACACTACTCCAGCAACTCCTTCCCATCAACACTCCTGACCTCTATGTTAAACCTTTCACCTTTGTGTATTACAAAACCTCATTTACTGTGTTCTCTCAATGGAATTTAATTGTATGTTTAAAGAACGAATTGCAGTATTTGTTTTAATTCTGAGTTGTTGTCGTTTCTGAGGGCATTATTTTTTTTTCCGTTGATAGTATCCGAGGTAAGGAATATATGGAATTTGCTTAGATAGTGTGCGTGCGTACGCGCGCAAGTATGTAATAATAATAATAATAATAATAATAATAATTAACGGTTTATTGAAAAAGTTCTGCAGCCCGAAGGCTGAAAATATACATTGGACATAAATGACTTATTACATACATTGGTGGTTTAACAAAAGCCTTCATTAGAGAAAGGTAAAGGAACATACAGTGAACATACAGATTAATGTAGGTGTTGAACAGCAAACTCGTAGTGTAGTAACTCCCTCCGAGATGGTGGAGGAACTCGCGTGGTGTAGTAGTTCCCTCAGATGTTGTTATGAGGGACCTGGCGTGGTGTAGTAATTCCCTCGCTGTGTGTGTGTGTGTGTGTGTGTGTGTGTGTGTTTTGCGATGTTTTTTTGTGATTTTGTAAAGAACAGATAATAGGTGGCAGAATCTTTTTTGTAATTAGATTTGAAGAAAAAATCACGTGCATTTCAGACACATAAAATTAATTTGATTTTATGTTATGTGTTAGTCTCTCTCTCTCTCTCTCTCCTTTTCTTCCCCTCTCTGTCCTTTTTTCCCTGTCGCTTCTCTCCTTCTTTCCTTCCCTTCCTTTTTCCCCCTTTCCTTCCCCCTCCTTTGTGCTCATTTTTCTTCGTTCACCTCTTCCTTCCTCCTCCTCTCTCCTTCCCTCTCCCTCCTTCTCCCTGGTGTTTATTCTTTCCTTTCCTCTCCCCTTCCGGTCTCTAATCTTTTACTGTTTCTCCCCTTCCTTTCTCCCCCCCCTCTCTCTCTTTCTCTCTCTTTCCCTGGTGTTTATTCCTTCTCTGCCTCTCCCCTTAATCCCCTTTTATCAACTATCTCCATCTCCCCTCCGTTATTGACAGACTTGTTGTCACTTTTCTGTCTTTTGCGTGACTGACTGTCCCCGTGATTTTTTTCCGTCTTGTCCCCCTTCCCTGTCTTTATCATTTCTGTCTTTCTGTCTCCTGTTTTCGTTATTTCTGTCTTCTGTCTTCGCTATTGGTATCTACTGTCTTTATTATTCCTGTTTTCCTGCCACCCCTCTTCATTATTTCCTTCTCCTGTCTACATTATTCCTCTCTCTTGTCTCCTGTCTTCATTATTTCTGTCTTTCATCTTTATTATTCCTGTCTTCCTGTCTCCTGTCTTCATCATTCCTGTCTTATATCTATATTATTCCTCAATGCTGTCTTCTTGTCTTCCTGTTATTCTTATTCGGCAGTAATCCTCTTCCTCTATATTGTTCCCCATTCGTGTTTTTTTCTGTCTTTCCTTCTCCACTTTTACTCGTCATTCCTGTCTGATGTGTTTATTTTTGTTTTTCCTCATTTCCATATTCCTGTGTTTATTACTTTACTTACCTATTTCCTTTTGTTTTATGATTCTTTATTTCCCTCTCTTCTCCTTGTTCTTCACCCTTCCTCTCTTTATTGTGCATATTCTTTGTATTAACCACTACTTCATTCTTCTTAATTATTCTGTTTCTTATTATTCGTAGTTTATCTTATTGTGTCGTTTATATCCTGTCTATGTTTGTATTTTTTTTTAGTTTGTTTATTATTGTTTAATCTTGCAGTTCCATGGTTCGTTAATTTTATTTTGTCTACTGTTATATTTGTTGTATTTATCCCATTTATTTGTTAATGTTTATTCTTCTTTTCGTATTTTTTATGTTTATTTTGATCGTCGGTTTTTTTTGTATATTTTCGAGTATTGTGTATTTAAGTTTTTTTTTGGTTTCGTTTTAAATCGTGTTTTCTTTTTCTTTGGTCTTATTTCAATTTTGTTAATCTTGTTTTTTCTTATTTCTATGGTTACTGTTTATTATTGATTATATTATAGTTCCCCTTTTTATCATTCTTTACACTATATTTCCGTATTCGTATAATCACTCTTCATCACTGTTCATATGAGCATAATATGTTCACTAATGTTCACCCTCTATAACTAACAACAAAAGCATCTCTTATACCATAAAAAATTGCTGAAAAGCCTCCAAAAGCCTTAAAAAAGTCTCTATTATGAATATTTTCCCGTCTTAAGCATTAACGACAACATTATGAGAGTCACCCCTTAAGATGCCGATAGTGAGTTTATTTCCCCCCAGTGTTAGAGACGTAAGGCGCTGTTCGTACCACCTTGGGAAAAAAAAGTGAAGAGCCAATCTATGTTTTTTGACAATGATGCCATTAGTGTGTGGCTCCTCAGATTATTTTTTATTATCTTTTTATTATTTTAGTTACTTGTTTTTTTCCCTCGCTATCTACTATGAATTATTATTTTTTTCATA
>NW_024725031.1:5759049-5766549 GCF_018991925.1 Homarus americanus | reverse complement strand
TATTATTATTATTATTATTATTATTATTATTATTATTATTATTATTATTATTATTATTATTATTATTTTTATTATTATTATTATTATTATTAGTAGTAGTAGTAGTAGTAGTGTTGTTGTTGTTGTTGTTATTTTTGTATTTTTCATGCTTTTTAGGTAAAGGAATGAAAGAAAAATCTAATAATAGTCTAAATTCTCTCTCTCTCTCTCTCTCTCTCTCTCTCTCTCTCTCTCTCTCTCTGCCTTTGTCTCTCTTTCTATCTGTCTTTCTTTCTGTATGTCTGTCTTTCAGCCTGTCAGTGTAGAATGCTGCTCTTAAACAAAGCAGCATACCTAAAGGAGAGTGATGAGGAGTGGTCCCACAGGTGTCTCCCTTAATTAGCGTTCACAGCTGACCGAAAACTCACCTGACCACATGTAAACAAATACTCTTAGGTGCCAGTGAGGCTAACCCAGACTGTGAGAGCCAGTGGGAATGCACAGGGAAGATTATTTCTGCTTTTGCACCTCTATCATTTGTAGGAACTTTACTTAAAATGCAACATTATGTTAAAATAGAAAGAAATATGTGTTAATGTTTTATAAGAAAAAGTAAAGATTTGCTCTGAAATATGTGTAAGGCGAATTATATAGATTAATACGGATATTAGGCATTAATATGTCGCTATTTTGTCTCAATTTTATTATAGTCATTACTTTTATAATGAAAAAAGGGAACTTTTACATCAAATATTATCATAGAGGGGATATCTTTAATAAGGTCGTCTGGATAACATGATAGTACCATTTAATAGTTCTGTATATTTAAAGTTAAGAAAAATTCTTGCCATTTTTTTATTATGTTGTCGACTAACTACAGTCTGTGGAGTGAAATATGCAGATAATTAATTTCTGAGTAATTTTGCATACTCACTAACATTCCCCGTATCTATATACAACTTCAAAAAGACTGCGAATTAAAACTTATGAGCCGTGCTTATTTACTGAATTATTAATATATATATATATATATATATATATATATATATATATATATATATATATATATATATATATATATATATATATATATATATATATATATAAAGTAATAATAGACGGAATATAGAAAAATGAAGTAATGAAGGGTATTAACAGGCAATAACTACAACAGTTGTCAATACTCCACTTCCATCTCTCTCACACACACTGATTGACAATGCACTGAAATTCACTCTTTATGTTCAGTAAATTATGTGTCCAATTAATCACTTGCTCCCGTCTGTTTTTGTTTTTTCATCAACATTTTTGTTCAACGCTTGTTATGAATATTTGGATCAATTGTCCTTGTGCTGGATATTTTGTATTAAGTGATTTAATACTGATTTAATATATATATATATATATATATATATATATATATATATATATATATATATATATATATATATATATATATATATATATATATATATATATATATATATATATATATATTTTTTATATATATATATATATATATATATATATATATATATATATATATATATATATATATATATATATATATATATATATATATATATATATATATATATATATATATATATATATTCATTATAATGCCTGTTTGTGTGTTTTTGTGTGGAATATTTTTCTTGTTTGTGATGTGTGTATGTTTATGAATATTTATGTCGTGTGTGTGTGTGCGCGCGCACAGGATTGAGTAATGCGTCTAGCGTGGCAGCATTATGTTAGTGTTAAGGTGCAAGCACTACTCGCTCCCTCTCGCTTTAAGCTGCCGCCGCTGGCTAGCCCTCATGGTGAACAGGGAAGCAACTTGCACAAGTTTTTCCCTGCCAGCACACAACCTCTTCACCATCAAGACTCTTGTTTTGTGCCTCCTCGTGGCAACACACGGTAGCTGGGTGCCTCGTGGGCCCAGGCTAGACCAGCAGAGGATCTCGGAGTAGCAGTGGTCCCCAAAGGGACGGCGCATAGGCCCACTGGCATGTGAACACGCCATGGCGCCTACCAACCATTGCCCCGCTGCCTTGCGGATTAGCCTTGGTAGGTATAAAGCTAAGGGAGTAAACCCCGAACTAAAAATCTGCAGTGACCAACAGGGGAACCCAACGACTACACCGGCGGATGAAGGCAATGCATGATGGACAGGCTACTAAGGCGAAACCCAAGATCTGGGCTATCGGCAGTCCATTGCAACTCTCCCTCTCCCCAGTCGTTGCCACACTTGCACCACTGGATCAGGAAAAGGGAGAGCTAAGATGTGTGGTTGCAGCCTGCACTCCTGCCTCACCACATATATCAACTCACGTGCAGCAATCATCCAGCTCATCATATTTCTAATCATCATCAAAACCCCTATACCCCCAAAAGTCCTATGGCGACGGACGAGTCTCTAGTCACAACTTTGCACATGGGCGGCACAGATAAGATGGTCGTTTATGCACTGGGATCTAGGCATCAGTTCAATCCGGTCCTGTCTATGCGACTGAGCAGCCCTTTCGAGAACCCATTCTGCTCACCCCACATGGGGAGGTGGACTAGAAAAGTTCCCCTAAACATAGTCTGCCTAAAGAACCAACCTGACTGGGCAACCGCACCCTGTAAGGAGTCTAAGGTTATGCTTATCCTGTCAAAATCACAATCATGGTCACAGATCAAAAGAAAAACAAACTATCTACCTCTTATGGTCGATGCATGGAATGTCAGGACCCTCCTGGATACTGGTAGAAATGAGCGTCCTGAAAGAAGAATTACACGTATATCAAGCAGTGGTCCTCCCCACCCTGCTGTATGGCAGCGATACATGGGTCACACACAGGAGGCACCTCAAGGCACTTGAAAACTTTAACCAACGTAGTCTACGTTCCATCCTCCGAGTTCGCTGGGAAGACAAGAGAACAAATGCCAGTATTCTTGCTGATGCCAAGTGTAGGAGCATCGAGGCTACCATTATTCATTAACAAATATGCTGGATTGGCCATGTTACCCACATGGACGACAGTAGACTGCCAACTTTACAGTCACCTAACAAATACTAAACATAACGCCGGCGGGCAACTGAAAAGGTATAAGTATAGTCTCAAGACAAACCTGAAAAAGTGCCAAATCGACCCCCTCACCTGGGAGACGACTACTGCACACCGTAACGCTTGGAGGAGCACCACACGAGGAGGTGTCAATACTTTCGAGATAGCCCGACTGCAAACCGAGGCAGACAAGCGTCAACGCCGGAAAGTCGCTACCGCCGCCCCTCCCGCACTGGATGTAGCTTCCCACATCTGTGAACGACCCTGCCGGTCCCGCATCGGCCTCTTTAGTTACCTCAGAACTCACCAATGAAACTGACATCCTTAATAAGTCATACCATTGTATCATAGCTGGATGATCGTCATACTCGATTCCGAGTGATAGCAAAGTCGACGTAAGTTTATGTGGTTGGGGATGGGGAGGTGATAGACTGCACTGCGGGTCACACTGTCGTCTTATGTATCTACAGTAAGTCGAATTAATCACTGTGCTTTATCTGGGCTGTCCCTAACAGGTATATGGGAACCCTTAAAAAAAATGCTGATATAACCAAAGAAATTTACATATCCCAACTGCTATCCGATATATGCAAGTTTAAAATACAACATTAAGAATTCCTACACCAATATTGCATGGTGCAGTACGCGCAATATCTCATGGAGTGTCTTATTAAAGTAGCATATTGCGTCGAAACTTTTTGTGTGGTATAAGTGATGCAGAAATAATGTGTGGGTTCTCGTGGTGATTGAGGATTCTGTGTTGCCGGGAGAACATTCTTATGTGTTGGGTGTATGGTGGTGGATGACTGGGTGTATTTAAGTGTTGGATGACTGGATGTATGGTGATGGATAACTGGGTGTATATGGTGGTAGATGACTGGGTGTATGGTGGTTGATGACGAGGTGTATGGTAGTGGAGGACTAAGTGTATGGTGGTGGATGACTTGGTGTATATTGGTGGATGATGTATGAGTGTATGGTGGTGGATGACTGGGTGTATGAGGGTGTTGGAATACCTCACCTCACGACATCTCACTTTACCTCAGATTAATGACCTTCCTTCCCGTACAGTAGTTTCCTTCAATATTCGGCTCTATCCGGCCTTGTCTCTCCCCATCCGGTCTAGCACCGATGTTCTCCGGCTCTCTATACGCCCGCTTCAATGCCCCAACCCAGCTAGAGATCAGGCCCGACCACATGTCTATTATAGCAAGTTATTGACCCGCCTTGCTTCACTATAGTTAAAGGCAACTTCATTTTTTGGGGTGGTAAGGCGTCTGTCTGTCTTATTGGAAGGTGGTCTTTATTTTAGTCTTATTATGTTAGAGAGAGGCCTCACTCTACTTAGTATTCACTGTCACACTACAACATCTACTCGGTAAATATAGCAAAGTCCAGCTCGCCTTTTTCTTTGTTCTTTCGATTTAAAAAACTCGCCTAGGAAAAAAGTGTTGCCATATTTTTCTTGCTTGTGAAATAGTTTAAAAGTTAGTCGAGATTTTTTAGGCGGTTTGTGTTGAAGTTTGTTTTAATTTGGTCTTAGAGAGAGACGCCGTAGATCGAAGGCATATAAAGATATTTTAATACAGAAAACAGAAAAGCTAGAGTTAAATATAGACAGCAAGAGAAAACTAACCATCTAAACACACACACACACACATACACACACACACACACACACACACACACACACACACACACACACACACACACACACACACACACACACACACACACACACACACACACACACACACACACACTTCCCTCTAGTCACCAATAAAGTCATCACACTTCCCTCTAAGTCATCACGAGTCTTATTAAAGGTCATCAAGGAGGTGTATGCAAATGAGCGTTAAATCCCTTGAGGCCCCTCGAGAAAATCCCCTCTATTGGATTTTAGAGATTAATGCATAATTTCCCTGAGGATGTATATGAGAAGTTTGTCCTTATGTGTGTGTGTGTGTGCGTGTGTGTGTGTGTAATAATAAATAAATAATAATAATAATAATAAACGGTTTATTAATAGAGTTGCAGCCGGTGGCTGAAAATATACAAACTTACATGTGATTTAGACATAATGATATTCGTTGAATACATTTACAGGGCTGTGCAGTAAATAAATCAGGAGTTGTTTATTATTTTAACAATAGATGGGATGGTGCTGTTCTTATATCTATCACTGCGGGCTCTTATGGGCTGAATTTTGTTGTAGTGGCGGACTGCGCGAGGTGGGTGGGGGGCTGCCGGTGGCAGGAGGTGGCGATGACGAGGATGGTGCAGTAGTCCACTGCCAAACCTTGCTAGTGCTTGGTGGTGGAGGTCACTGAGGGATGGCATTTCCAGGGTGGAGAGAGCGTTGTTGTAACCGGAGTATTCTGCGCCGAGCATGATTTTTCAGGACCTCTTCTGTACCTTCTCTAGCTGGCGTTGTTGGGTAGAGTTGAGAGAAGACGACCAGGCTGGTGACGCATACGTTAATTTGGGGAGAATAAAGGCATTGTAGATAGTCCTCAGTTCTGGCGTGGGTGCCCCAAGTGACCTGAGTCGTCGTAGCATGTAGAGTCGGTCCTAGGCTGCCTTGATTGTGTTGTTTACATGGGCCTTCCAGTCCAGTTTGTGGTCTATGGTAACACCCAGGAGTTTGGCAGACTGCACCAACTGGAGAGGATGGGCACCCACTCTAACTGCTGGAAGTTGCACTGGAGTTGTGGCGGTATTGATGTGCTTGACTACGGTTTTGGTGTGGTTGATGGTGACCTTGTTCTCCGTAGTCCATACCTATGGCCTGTCCAGGGTGCCTTGTAGCGATGAGTAGTCTGGTGCGGTGTTGTCCACTGTAACCCCCACAGTGCAATCATCCACGTACTTCCACCTGTGAGAAATGTCCGACAGAGCGTCGTTGATCAGGATTAGGAAACACAGTGGTCCCATCTTGGTCCCCTGGGGAACACCGCAGGTGAGGTGTTGGAATGTGGAGACAGAACCCTAGTACCTGACTGCCTGACAACGTTCACTCAGGAAATCGGTGAGCCATGAGACCAGGTTGGTGGGCAGCCCTAGTGCAAGGGCCTTGTTGATAACAGTGCAGTGATCAACAAGGTGAAAAGCCTTCCTGAAGTCAACAAGGGCAACAGCCAGTGATGTCTTACGTTTCTGCAGGTTTTTGTGCAGGAAATCCAGGAAACTAACAAAGCAGTGTGATGTAGAGGAGGTCCTCTTATTGCCAAATTGCTGTGGATCAAATGACTGATAAATACGAGCAAATGCCCACTCAAAAACAAAGTTTTCACATAGTAGACTGGGTATGGGGGTAATGGCAACTGGCCTGAGGTCGTTAGGGGACTGTGGGGTGGGGACCTTGGGGATAGGGGTGACAAATGCGGTTTTCCATTCATTAGAGCATTTGCTTTGTCTGAGGGATGCATTAATAATAGAACAGAGGGGGGTGGCAAGTTCGACTGCAAACTCCTTGTAAATTTTGATTGAGAGGTCAATTGCGGTTGTGGAGCGTTTGGATTTAAATTTCAGGAGTTTGTTGGCAATTTCAAATGGTTGAACACTGGGAGGGGGCCGGGAGGAGAGTGAGGTCAAGACTGGGTAGGGTATGACATATGGTAGCAAAGTGGTAATTAATTATCTCAGTAACGATGACTTAGCAAGTCTTCTCTTAACATAACGGAGAAAATACAAACTCTACAACAATTACTATACAACCCTTACTCATTTTGTATAGATAATGATATAGTGTATTAAATTACTCTTTCATACGGATAGATATAAAAAAGGAAGATACATTTTGTTTTACGTATTAGCTTCTGGGTGTGTTTGAATACAGAGGAATCCGTTAAAATATTCAGAGCTCTTGATTGGTCCGCATTAAAATAAACAAAGCCGTCTGTATAGTCAAGTGAGTGGTGGAAAAAAAATTGTATATTTTTTCCCGAAGATAAATTTGTCACCGCGTTTTATTTGCAACTGGAAAAAATATATATTCGTCGATATATATATTTTTTTATTCTATAGTTTTCGGTTGTATTTACAAAACACTTTAATGGTGTAAAGTGTGGGAGAACCTTCATTATTAGAACAGACAGACAGACAGACAGACAGATGCAGACTGGTGTGAGGTTGAAGACCAGAGTAAGGGAAGGTATGTGGCATTAGGCAGATCGACAGTGTGATGAATAGCGAATCCTTACAGCTGTATGGATTGGGAGGTGTGTGATGGATAGTGTGCGTGTGAGGGAGGTAAGGCGGAGGAGGAACAAGAGGACAAACAGATAGATAGATAGGTAGATAGATTGATAGTTAGATAGATAGATAGATAGATAGATAGATAGATAGATAGATAGATAGATAGATAGAAAGCTATAATAAGGTTTAATAATAAGAAAATGACAAAGAGATCGGTCGGGCAGGCAAAATTTAAAGTGTGATGTAAGTTGCGTTTTTTAATTTTATCTCT
>NW_024725031.1:5751549-5754049 GCF_018991925.1 Homarus americanus | reverse complement strand
CAAGAGAGAAGATGGCAGAGGTAAACAGGACATTCTTTTACCCCAGTATTACAGTATTGCTCTCCGCCCCAACCATCTAACGGACATGGTTGTGGAAATGTGTCGTGCTTTCCCACCACCGCCCACATAGCCCAAATCTGGACATGGGGGTGTAAAAGACATGGTAGGAACTGATCAAACAGAGTGGTCAGCGAGGATCGTTAGTGGTTCCTGTGATGTCCGGAATATGTCTCGACCACAGACATAAAAAAAAGTATAATTAGCAAGTATAGGGTATTGGTTAATTCACGAGGATTATACAGGTTAACTCGGACCTTGAGAGAGAGAGAGAGAGAGAGAGAGAGAGAGAGAGAGAGAGAGAGAGAGAGAGAGAGAGATTTTCCCTTGTTTTTTCTCACTCCATTGTCGTGATAGTGAGAGAGACACGGGGTCTAGCCAGCCCTAAACTATATCAAAGAGACGCTTCGTCGCGTTCTGGGTTAACAGTATGTCACTGGTATTACTGCTGCTGCTGTTGTTGTTTCTGCTGTTACTGCTTTTGTTGCTGCTGTTGTTTACGGTGCTGTTGTTGCAGGGGCTGTTGATGCTGCTGCTGCTGCTGCTGTTGTTGCTGTTTCCATTGCTGTTGTTCCTACTGCTGTTTTACTGTTGCTTCTGTTGATGCTGCTACTGTTACTACTTCTTAGAGTAAAATAAAGTTTTTATCAGTATCAAATGTTGTATATAACAATAAAATCTTACGATCCATTAAACGTAAAAAAAATGGATGATTATCTTCAGACTGACGATGTAAATGATGATGCAAAGTGAAAGTTAGTCTCAGAGGCAAGACGACCTATTAGACGCAGTGTGTACTCGTATATCAAACCTACGGTAAACAAGGTGGCAGCCTAACCGGCACTGCACTCGACCTCCTTCACTTCTCATGTGTAAAGTCAGGTACCACATTACAGCTGGGTGGATTAGATGGTCTACACAATGATGGAGGAGATAGTTAGGAATGTGAAGAAGGAATAGTTTTATTAAAACTAAAGAAGGTGTGGTTAACAGGTGTGGCTAACTGGTGTACAAGGTGTGGTTAATTGGTATGGAAGGGGTGGTTAACAGTTATAGAAGGTGTGGTTAGTAGGTATGCAAGGTGTGGTTAATAGGTATGCAAGGTGTGGTTAATAGATATGCAAGGTGTGGTTAATTGGTATGGAAGGGGTGGTTAACAGTTATAGAAGGTGTGGTTAATAAATTATGGAAAGGTACTTCGTTGTAGAGGTATGGAAAGTGTGGTTAATAAACCAAGAGGTGCTGGTTAATAAGGTATGAAGGTGTGGTTAACAGTTATAGAAGGTGTAGTTAACAGGTATGAAGGTGTGGTTAATAGAGTATGGAAGGTGTGGTTATAGAGTATGGAAAATTGTGGATTGTAGCAAATTTATGGAAAGGTGTGGTTAACAGGTATGGAAGGTGTGGTTAATAGGTATGCAAGGTGTGCTTAACATATATGGAAGGTGTGTTTATATATCACAATGTGGTAGTAATTGTGTAATGTTTCTGTCTGTCTGTCTGTCTGTCTGTCTGTCTGTCTGTCTGTCTGTCTAGTTACAAATATGTCGGTTCATTTACTGTCTATCAATTTATAGTAATTTATTCATTCGTCTATTAATGTTTATTCGTTCGTTAATCTGACTCCCTGTGGTTAGATCTATCTATCTATCTATCTATCTATCTATCTATTAATGTGAGAGACAGAGAGAAAGGGAAAGAGAGAGATAAAGAGAGAGAGAGAGATAATACAAACAACTGCATTTAGTCTCTAGTCAACAGCGCACCAGGAAGTCATACTCAAGCACGTGTCATCACAACAAGAGGTAATAATCCGTTAAACAAACATTAATTTGATTTAAAGTGAGATATGTCAATGTTGACTTGCAATTAGGAGATACAATTAGACCTAATGCTTCGCTACAGAGTAATGTCGACCAACTCAATAGTATTTCCATTTACGTAGACACAACGAAATGAAATAGAACTTGTTGCAACTTTCCCGAATGACCGATGATGGGGTTCCATTTTGCCTAGCCCATACACACTTCACACACACACACACACACACACACACACACACACCTCCACACACACACACCTATTACATATCTCTAGGGTAGAATACTGGGAAACAAGAAAAAACAGCGGAAGACACTGCAAATAAGAGAGAGACAACTCAGTACCTGTAAGCCCAGGTAGAATGATGATACAAGCAGTAAAACATTCACCTACTTCCTGACCTAAATCCAGCAAACTAAGGGGGTCTTTGTCCTGTCTGTCTGTCTGTCTGTCCTTTCCTGTCTGTCATCTGTCTTCTGTCCTTCTGTCTGGCTGTTTTCCCTTCCTATCTTTGTGTGTATGTGTGTGTGTGTGTGTGTATAATATTCTTCCTTTTTGCATTTATGTCGTTGTCTTTCTTTCTGTACGTCTGTCTTTGTACGCCTGTCTCCCTATGTCTTCC
>NW_024725031.1:5716549-5746549 GCF_018991925.1 Homarus americanus | reverse complement strand
GTTTGTTTACATGGTAGTTGTCACAAATCTTCAACTTCTTGGCAGGAGTTTTCTTACGTTAAGTCTTATTGTGGATCTTGCTCTGGCTTTTGTCGTGTTCTTGTACTGCTTTGTGTCTGTCTGTCTCTCTATCTTCTGACGTGTCTGTCTGTCTCTGTCTGTGTCAATACTAAAGCATAATATTAATAACTTGTATTAATAAAGAAGCACATGGCCTGACAAAATTAAGTTCTTTCTGAAAGTCCATCGTCATTGTTCTATTATTTATCGACCATTCACGTCATTCACAACAATCCTCTTAAAAAATATATATTCTGAAAAGAGTTTGAATTGACACGAGAGGAGAAATAAAAGATTTAAGCCTTGATTTTCTAACGCTGGGCAGCTCGACGAGGGAAAAATGAGACACAAGGGAGACCGGGCCATTAAACCAGTCAGCTGATGGGGAGTCGAGTGTAAACAATCATTCTTTTTAATGCGCGTTCATGCCTTAATTATTTACGTAAAAATTTGCTATGGTGTATGTTTATTATTCTGCATTTGAAACCTGAATAATTGAAGAGAAATTTTCTATACCGTTGAAATCAAAGTTTTGTTTTTTAAGTAGAATTTGTTATTCTTTAATTGTACTATGTTGAAACTTGACTGATTTAAGTGGAATTTGCATTTACTTATTTTCTTTCTACTTTTGTTCACTTTTATATTATTGACATTAAGTAGTTTTTATTATTATTGCTTTGTATATTAAGTCCCATTTGCTTTTTTATTACAAGTGCAAGTTATTGACCCTTTAGTTCTGTACTGTAATGACGTAACAAATTAGCCATTGTACAGTACGCCTCTCGACCTCGTAATTATCCGATAAAACAACACCTATGTTCTGACTGGGTTAGAAAAGTATAGATACATTGTGGAGACGTTCAAAGACAGTTCTGTTATGATATAGAGCGACAAACCATAAGAAACGCCGCTAACAAGGTGGATTGAATTGAAATTAGGGACCGAAATACGTGTCTACTTATTCTAGGTAACATGGAAATAGAGTCGACCTTTTTTAACATTGTCCAAAGGAAAACAAAAGACCCAAGTCTAAATATAAACTTTGAAAGTATAGGTTAAATAAAAATCACATGAAAGTAATATAAACTTTGCCAGAGCGGGTGTTGTGTACTTCACCTATTAAGAAAAGGCTTAGAAATATCTTAAGCCATTCCAAGCAAAGCATCTGTATGTGTGTGTGTGTGTGTGTGTGTGTGTGTGTGTGTGTGTGTGTGTGTGTGATTGACTGTCTGGTTGTGCTTGGGAGTTCAAGATTTTTATTTATGCAAGATATGCCAGGTGCCTACTACCCTCCTCTCTCTCTCTCTCTCTCTCTCTCTCTCTCTCTCTCTCTCTCTCTCTCTCTCTCTCTCTCTCTCCATACTAAATTTTTCTCTCTCTCACACTCTCCCTGTCTTCTCTTAATATATATCCCTATTGTTTGGGGGAAATTAAGTGAGCTAGGGTTTGTTTTGCCCCTGGCTGTCTACACACATGAAAATTATTATTATTATTATTATTATTATTAATATTATTATTATTATTATTATTATTATTATTATTATTATTATTATTATTATTATTATTAATATTAATATTATTATTATTATTATTATTATTATTATTATTATTATTATTATTATTATTATTATTATTATTATTATTATTATTATTATTATTATTATTATTATTATTATTATTATTATTATTATTATTATTTTACGAGATATCTTGATACTCTCCCTCTTTTTTATTATTTTAACATCTGTGTGTCTGTCTGAGTCTGTGTGTCTGTGTGTCTGTGTGTATGTGTGTGTGTGTGTATGTGTGTGTATGTGTGTGTATGTGTGTCTGATTGTCTTTCTCTCTCTCCTTCAATCTCTCTGTCTGTCTCTGTTTATCACTCTCTATTTCGCCGCCCAAAATCACCAGTAAATACCGCGCCCTATAAAAGAACTGGTCCACTAAGAATTAATGAGACTCTGTAAAGGGAATTGTTTTTGTGGGAGGTAACGAGCGGAGGTCCTGATCAGCCACTAATGAGGGCAGGACACATTCACGTATATAATTAACCCTCTAATTAACTTACCTGAAGACTAGGAGGGTTTTAACATTTACCATCTTAATTAGTTGAGCGAAGAACGGTGACGGAGTAGGACCAGATTTTATTTTACCGATTTTTTTTTTTAAGGGGAATTGTTTAATGTCGAGTTGAAAATAAATCTGGAATAGGTAAAAATCTGTTTTGTTATTGGGGTTCTGTTTTGATCTGTTTGTTTGTGTGAGGCTTGAGGACTCTCTTGGTGAACGATGTTTTATCTATGGGGTGTTTGATTCTCTCTCTCTCTCTCTCTCTCTCTCTCTCTCTCTCTCTCTCTCTCTGGATAAAAAATGGAGAAAAATTATATCTGATTAATGTTAAAAGTTTTAGTGAGTTAATGCAAAATTTAAAACTATATTTGAACTTATGATTCAAGGGTAATTGTTATCATTAATATCATGTATATTTAATGATGATAAATCCAGTCCAAAGATAAGAAATGAATGGCCTATTTTGCACTCACATAATATATTCATTTGAATTTATGTATTGTCAAGGAAGGCAGAGTCACGAAAAATAATGTGATTTAGTGAACGAAATGATTGTCAGTGATGTAGTTCTAATGGACATTGGTTCACGTCCGAGGCACCCCAGTCGACCAAGCTGTGAATGAGTACCTGTGTCCACTCTGCCCTAAACGGGTCGCCAGGCATGTAAGACACACTCTCTCACCCTCATTTTCACCAAACCCAAACCTTATGACTGTAATATTATTTAACGCGTTTACTACCAAATAAACTGTATGTGGCATAATTTGTTCAATAAACGAAATGACAATTAATCTTCTTAGTTAAATGGATCCTCTGCCAGTCAACAGTTTGTTTGGGTTAATAATAAAGTTAACCGGGACTGAATACCCCTGGCCAGAGTTACCAGCTGCTGGTTTTTAGTATTGTAATGTAACTGGTATGTATGTTAGTGAAGTAAATGTGTTCAGTGTGTTGTTGAACGTGTGTGTGTGACCAGATGACGTGCTGTGTGCTCGTACTAAATGAGACTAATATCCATTTTTAACATGACAAACGTGTTCAGTGTATTTTATTACTGGTGATGTTGGTCTCGCAAGCATTTGTGTTTGAGGTCTGTCTATGATACGTTATTTGGTTATTATATAAAGATGTAAACAACAACTTCTACGACAACCAACAACAATATACAGTCACCACAACACCAAATACATGAGACGTGGAAAATTATCTCATCAAAGTTAACTCTTCAGAAAACTCTACTGACAATTACTGTAATGGAACGACATCAGTCCACAAGGAGATTCTAAAATAAACTTATATTTAAACCCGTCGAGGAGAAAAAAAAAGCATCTTCTACTCAACGCTTCGCCAGGCCGAGCGTTGGAAAGGTCGAAAGTTTGTGAATTGTTGGAACACACAATCAAAGTTTTCAGATAACTCTTTCGGCCTCAAATTCTGCTTCATATCTGACGATTTTTTCTTAATATTTCCTCTACACAAATAAGTATTAAACTGGCGACCACACAGTGAACCCAAGAATATAGATGACTACAATATTACGTGTAAACAATAGATAGACACAATGTTACTTGATAATGAACTTGACGAAACTTGATGAATAATTAACAAAAGTATGTACGTTATTTACTTAAACATTTAATTAAACTGAAAACGTGAATGATGGAACCATATCCGGTGGAACTCTTCGTGCTGAACACATTGTTACTGGGAAGCGAAAGCTGGGAACATGAACGTTAAGGGTGTAAACGCTTTGGCTGTGAATGATAGGGAGATGAACGCTGGGGATGTGAACGCCGGGGAACATGAACAATAGGGACATGAACGGTGAGGACGTGAACAATGGGGACATGAACGCTGGGGACAAGAACAATAGGGACATGAATGCTGGGGACATGAACAATAGGGACATGAACGGTGAGGACGTGAACAATAGAGACATGAATGCTGGGGACATGAACAATAGGGACATGAACACTGGGGACATGAACAATAGAGACATGAATGCTGGGGACATGAACAATAGGGACATGAACACTGGGGACATGAACGCTGGGCGCAGGCGCTGGGGACGCAGACGCTGGGGACGCAGACGCTGGGGACATGGACGCTGGGGTCATGAACGCCGGGGACATGAGCAGCAGGACATGAACGCTGGGGACATGAACGCTGGGGACATGAACAATAGGGACATGAACAATAGGGACGTGAACACTGGGGACTTGAACGCTGGGGACATGAACAATAGGGACATGAATGCTGGGGACATGAACGCTGGGTACATGAACGCTGGCGGAGGAACTGGACAAGACAAGAGGGAGTGAAGCAACCATTGTGGGTCTCACAGTGAACAAAGTTTACAGCACCAACTTGAGGTAAACACGACCGTGTGTGATGGACCAACAACTTAACAAATATACCAACACAAACCTAACACAGTCAACTGAGTCATTTGTTGCTGACTGAGTGTGCGTTGTGTTAAGACTAGAGCCAACAGTGACTATGAGTGTGCGTTGTGTTAAGACCAGAATAACAGTGACTATGAGTGTGCGTTGTGTTAAGACCAGGAGCAACAGCGAGTGATATGAGTGTGCGTTGTGTTAAGACTAGAGCCAACAGTGACTATGAGTGTGCGTTGTGTTAAGACCAGAGCCAACAGTGACTATGAGTGTGTGTTGTGTTAAGACCAGAGCCAACAGTGACTATGAGTGTGCGTTGTGTTAAGACCAGAGCCAACAGTGACTATGAGTGTGCGTTGTGTTAAGACCAGAGCCAACAGTGACTATGGAGTGTGCGTTGTGTTAAGACCAGAACCCAACGAGTGACTATGAGTGTGCGTTGTGTGTTAAGACCAGAGCCAACAGTGACTATGGTGTGTGTTGTGTTAAGACCAGAGCCAACATGGTGACTATGAGTGTGCGTTGTGTTAAGACCAGAGCCAACAGTGACTATATGAGTGTGCGTTATTATTGTTAAGACCAGAGCCAGCAGTGACTATGAGTGTGTGTTGTGTTGGAGCTAGAGCCAACAGTGACTATGAGTGTGCGTTGTGTGTTGAATGGGAAGCCAACAGTGACTATGGTGTGCGTTGTGTTAAGACCAGAGCCAACAGTGACCTTAATTATTGCGTTGTGTTAGGAGCCAAGAGCCAGCAGTGACTATGGTGTGCGTTGTGTTTGGAGCCAGAATAACGAGTGGCTATGGTGTGCGTTGTGTTTAAGACCAGAGCCAACAGTGACTATAATTGTGCGTTGTGTTAAGACCCAGAGCCAACAGTGACTATGAGTGTTATTGCGTTGTGTTAAGACCAAGGAGCCAACAGTGACTATGAGTGTGTGTTGTGTTAAGACCAGAGCCAACAGTGACTATGAGTGTGCGTTGTGTTAAGACCAGAGCCAACAGTGACTATGAGTGTGCGTTGTGTTAAGACCAGAGCCAACAGTGGCTATGAGTGTGTGTTGTGTTAAGACTAGAGCCAACAGTGACTATGAGTGTGCGTTGTGTTAAGACCAGAGCCAACAGTGGCTATGAGTGTGTGTTGTGTTAAGACTAGAGCCAACAGTGACTATGAGTGTGCGTTGTGTTAAGACCAGAGCCAACAGTGACTATGGTGTGCGTTGTGTTAAGACCAGAGCCAACAGTGACTATGAGTGTGCGTTGTGTTAGACCAGGAGCCAACAGTGACTATGAGTGTGTGTTGTGTTAAGACCCAGAGCCAGCAGTGACTATGGTGTGCGTTGTGTTAAGACCAGAGCCAACAGTGACTATGAGTGTGCGTTGTGTTAAGACCAGAGCCAACAGTAGCTATGAGTGTGCGTTGTGTTAAGACCAGAGCCAACAGTGACTATGAGTGTGCGTTGTGTTAAGACCAGAGCCAACAGTGACTATGAGTGTGCGTTGTGTGTTAGACCAGAGCCAACAGTGACTATGGTGTGCATTTGTGTTAAGACCAGAGCCAACAGTGACTATGAGTGTGTGTTGTGTTGGGCCAGAGCCAACAGTGACTATGGTGTGCGTTGTGTGTTAAGACCAGAATAACTTGGTGACTATGAGTGTGTGTTGTGTTAAGACCAAGCCAACAGTGACTATGGGTGTGCGTTGTGTTAAGATAGAGCCAACAGTGACTGAGTGTGTGTTGTGTTAAGACCAGAATAGCAGTGACTATGGGTGTGCGTTGTGTTAAGACCAGAATAACAGTGACTATGAGTGTGTGTTGTGTTAAGACCAGAGCCAACAGTGACTATGAGTGTGTGTTGTGTTAAGACCAGAGCCAACAGTGACTATGAGTGTGCGTTGTGTTAAGAACAGAGCCAACAGTGACTATGAGTGTGTGTTGTGTTAAGACCAGAGCCAACAGTGACTATGAGTTAAGAGAAAATATTTATCTTACGATTTGTTTTTGTTGGTTATCACTATGTTTTTAATTTTACAATGTTTGTTAGGATCTCAGTTAAAGGTTTGTAGTGTTTTTTTTTTGTCATTATATTATAGAAAAACAGAGGTAGCAGCCGGTATTGGACTATAGCAGGTTAATGATCACTTAGTTGTTAGCTTGTGTTGTCTGGGGGAGCTGTAGTACAGCCAGACTATGAGCGACTCCCTTGACATGTTAGTGCAACTTGGTGTCAGAGGTCAAACCAATGTCACTTGAGTGTGGCGTGACATGAAATTGGTTATTAAAGAAATTATTATCGCTCAAATGCCGATTAGGCCGAGTGATGTAATTACTTGCAATATTAAGGTGTAAATAGTGTATATTTATATAATAATTAACTGTTGACGGAAGCTAATACAAATTTTGAGAATAATAATATAAGATATTTCACGTACGTACGAACCTTTGAGAATAAGGAAGTATAACAATTCAAGTACGACCTTTGGGTAATAAGACATAAGGGCTTCTATCCACGTAAGACATATAGAGGATACGCGACCTAGGCCACAATTCCTCAGCCAATGGCGTGTGGCCAAGACAGAAATAATTAGTTTTTTTTTCATTATCTAAACGACAAAGGTGAGATATATTACCCTGTCCAACATTCCAGGGATGAGGCCGTGTGTGTTATTTATCGTTATTGTTTTGTTTCTTCTACGGTGCTGTTATTACCTGTTTGTCTCTCTGTCTGTCTGTTTTTGTTAGTTTCTCTTATTATATTTTCTCCATTTCTTACTATATTAACTCTCTCTCTCTCTCTCTCTCTCTCTCTCTCTCTCTCTCTCTCTCTCTCTCTCTCTCTCTCTCTCTCATATCTTGAACCCAGTGTCCTCAGCATCTAGGATTGAGGAAAGT
The DNA here is from genome assembly GCF_018991925.1 of Homarus americanus. Taxonomy (NCBI): domain Eukaryota; kingdom Metazoa; phylum Arthropoda; class Malacostraca; order Decapoda; family Nephropidae; genus Homarus; species Homarus americanus. The sequence continues at coordinate 5,739,132 of NW_024725031.1, read as the reverse complement.
TATACCACTGAGCCATCAAGTACTGAGAAAACTACCCCCTTTTTTCATGGATTCGATGACAGTTCTTCTTGACATTGGGTAGCTCAGTGGCAACAAACAATCTCGATTTATACTCTGTGGGGACACGGGTTCGATCCTATTTAGTGGAGATGAAGTACGATATGTGCTTGTCTGTCTGGCTGTAAGTCTGTCTGAAAACAACAAGGAATTCCTCTCATTAGTCTTCTTATGTAAATGCTTGAAACTGCGTCACATTTTTGTTCTGTTGTTGAAGGAACATTTTCTCGAAATTTAAGACACACCATTCCTGACGTCACACAACCCGGGCTTTTGTAGTTTGTGAAGTTTGGTCATCAACACTGAGGAGAAGAGAAGTGAGGGGAAAATTGTCTCTCGGTGAAAACGGGGTCATTAAACTGCTATAAAATTTGCCTGGGTTAAGAGAAAGAGGGAGAGGCAGGGAGAAGGAGAAAAGGGAGAGAGAGAGAGAGAGAGAGAGAGAGAGAGAGAGAGAGTCTGGGGTATAATATGATTGGCGGCTATCAGGGAGTCTCTCTCTCTCTCAATATATCTATTTATCTATCGCTGTATAGTATCTTTTTTTTTCAATCTCTCTCGCTCTCCCCCTCTATTTGTATACGTATCTACCTAATCTCTCGGGACATACCTTCTTCAATCCCTCCAATCTCTCTCTCTCTCTCTCTCTCTCTCTCTCTCTCTCTCTCTCTCTCTCTCTCTCTCTCTCTCCCCAGGCACCAGTTCAAAGACAGGATTCCAAAAGACTCGTATTATATTTTTCTCTCGGTAACTGAAAATGAGAAAACGCCTTTTTTATATTTAAGTTAGAGTTTCAGGGTTTTGACGGCCATTTTTATTGTGCTGTAGCTCAAAAGTGATCTAGTTAGAGGTGTTCTGGCATCTCCAATTAGGGAAAGAAATTTAAGTTACGATCCTTTACGAATTTATTTTTTTCTTTTACTTGTAGGTTAAAGGGTTAGTTATATACAGTCATGCATCTTTAGTTAGGGAAGACATTTAACGTAAGAACCTTTGAGAACTCCCTTGGTTTTACTTAAGGATAAATAAGCCAGTTAATTATCTTATAACATAATTAGTTAAAGAAAAGAAATTAACTTAAGAGAGAGAATTCATTTTTTGTTATATTATTTGTTAGCTAGTTAAGAGACATTCTCACATCACCAGTTTAAGAGAGAGAACACTTGAACTTGTGAACCTTTGAGAATCCTCGCTAAGGTCTCCGTCAGAGAGATAGTCAGTCAGTCAATAAACAGGCGATGAATTTGACTACGACGAAGAGTAAAGAATAGACGATGATAAAATAAAGAATAGCGAGAGAAAGAAACAAATGAAAGAGAGAATGTTGGTGGGGAGATGAAACAAGCGGTGGAGAACAATTACCAGCAACGTCAGAGAGATAGAGAGAAAGAGTGAGAAATGTTGATAAAGGGAGGGAGAGGGTGAGAATGAGGAAGAAGGTGTGGGTGGAGAGAAGAGGAGAGGGAGAGTGCGATGGAAGCGGATGGGAGTTATACGAAAGAACGAGGAGAGAGAGAGAGAGAGAGAGAGAGAGAGAGAGAGAGAGAGAGAGAGAGAGAGACCTTGTCTTTTATAAGTTAAGAGATAATACAAACAACAACACCACCACCACCAACAATAATAACAACAGTATCAACAGCAACAACAACAACAACAACAACAACAACAACAACAACAACAACAACAACAACAAACACACCACTACCACCACCACCACCAACAACAACAACAAACACACCACCACCACCAACAACAACAACAATAACACCAACAACAGCAGAACGAAAAGACCAAACGTTCCTCCTTGATCTAAAAAATATACTGTGACCTTTGTGACCTCTGTGACCGATATAGACCATCTGGTGACCTCTTGACCGAGATGAAGTAACACGAAAGACTGAGTCACAGAAATAGAGAGAGAAAAATAACCACATCTTGTACATTTACAGTGGTCCCTCTCTCCTGTTGTATGGATAACCTTTCAAGCGAGTCCATCGGTTGTTGCCGGGGAGCTTAAAAAAAAAAAAGAAAAAAAAAGTTGGGGCCATGACGTACGGTTGAACGGACACAAAAGCGGACGGATACAAGGACGGAAGGACACAAAGACGGAAGGAAACAAGGACGGCAGGACACAAGGACGCCTTAGATAATATTTTCCTTTTTTTTTTTTACTGTACGTGCGAGAGTCTTAGTTGATGCCTCAGTCGTGTCAATATTACCCTTCCTTTACCACAACCGGCCCGACCCTCCCAGATGCTCACTACTAAGTCAACACAAGATGCTGCTGCTGCTCCTCCTCCTCCTCCTCCTCCTCCTCCTCCTCTTCTGTCTTTTCCTTCTTCATCCCTCTCTTTTCCTCTGGGTTTTTCTTTTTCTTTTTCTTCTGTCCCCATGAGAGAGAGAGAGAGAGAGAGAGAGAGAGAGAGAGAGAGAGAGAGAGCATATCACCCTTTTGGTTTTGTTTGCACTGAATCCCTCACTTTCTTTCATCCTATCACCCTGTTCCCTCCCCTCCTCTCCCCATTCTACGTCACTCCTCCCCATTTCTATGTTGTCCTCTCACCATTATCTCTCTCTCTCTCTCTCTCCCACCTTTCAAAACATCCCCCCCTTCCCTCCTCTCCTCCTCTCCTCCCCCCCTCTTCTCTCCCTGCCCCCTTCCTTCCCCCTCTTCTCCCCCTCCCCCCTTTCCCCTTCTTCCCTTCCTCTCCTCTCCCCTGCGGATGTTTTCTGAGTAAAGAGAGAGGGAGGGGAACGTATTGGCCCGCCTCACGTTGTGTTCTGATATCTAGGGTGTGGTGAGTCTGTTTCTGTGTTTCCTCTCTTTAAGTGAAGCGAAGGTCATGTGATAGATAGATAGATAGATATTATATTTTTATTTCATATTAGTGATTTGAAGGTAATAATTAAACACGTATACACACACAAACGTACACTTGTGCAAACCCATTCACCTAAACTCATTTATACACACACACACACACACACACACACACACACACATCAATCCATATATGCCAGCTTACATACACAGTACACACTTACGCCCGAACACACATAAAAGTTATAATTTCTCCTCTTAAGCATCTCATTTGTAAATACAAGTGAGCAAATACTTCTCCCTCACTCACCTACAGCACCACACCCCCTTCGGCACATCGTTGTTGACTTGCAAGCTGTACAAACACACACACACACACACACACACACACACACACACACACACACACCTCAACCCCTCCTGCAAATATTTCCCGAGTAAAGACCACAGCGAGAATATTTGTAAACTTAACAATGTGTAAACTCCTTCTGATACCTGTTTTTATGATGACGTGTTTATATTTTTTTGCGTATATTTACATTATGAATTTATATGTATTGATGTATATAATGGGATCTACTTTATCTAATTATTGATTTAGCTTATTTTATGCTTCTTAAAAAAATAAAAAAATAATCAGATCTATCAATTATTTTTCACTGGTTTAATTACTGTTAGGTTTATTTTTGTGGTTTATTTAAAGGTTTTCTATTCCAATGGTTTCTTGTATTTACTTTCAATAAAATGGACGAAAACGCGAATTTAAGACATCACCAAAAAACACCATATCGTGCATCAAATCTGAGTTGTGATGTCATCAAAGATTCACGTGAGAAATTAACACCTTAGTCCGCCTGTTTAGTTTTGTGTTAAAATAGCGTTTCGGCATGATAGGGTTTCGGCATGATAGGGTTAGGTTAGGTTAGGTTAGGTTAGGTGAGCTTAGGTTGTAGGTCCAAGGGAAAGTAATACTCCAACACCTTTTACTGGACATAACTCTTACCTGCCTCTCCCTCCTTCCCCTTACTCCTCATTCTCTCTCTCCATAAATTCTCTAATGCGAGCTCTTCCTTGTCACCTCCTCTTCCTCCTTCTTCTTTTTCCTCTTCTTCTTCTTCTCCATCTCGTCTACTTTTTGTCTTTGGTGTATTAAAGTTCATCTTATTTATTTTCTCTTCTTAAAAAAAATTTAGTTGCTTTTTCACTCAATTTCTTTTTTTTCCACTTTCTCTACGACTTTCTTTATTCTGTTGTTTACTCAGTGACTTTCTCTCGAGTCTTCAAGTTGTATATTAATGTTTACCTTTCTCTTCTTTTCTATATTACTTTCCCTTGGGACTTGTATCTATATGATTTATAACTTTCTCTTACTTACTTTATGCCTTTCTTTTGAGATTTGACTAGTAATTTTCTTTTTCTTATTTTCTCTTTAACCCTTTCTCTTTCTTTTTTACATTTACTTTTGGTACTCTTCTTCCTTTTACTTTCTCTATAACTTTCTCTCGAGACCTTGAAAGCCTTACTTTTATTACTGTCGTCTGGGAAGTCATTTATCACGTCGCTAAATCCACTACAGCGCCTTTGTTACCATGGTGGTGGTGGTGGTGGTAGAGGTATTAGTGGTAGTGATGGTAGTTATGGTGGTGGTATTAATGGTGGTAGTGATGGTAATGGTAGTGGTGGTAGTCATGGCGGCAGTGGTAGCGGCGGCAGAGGTGGTGTAATGGGGAAACTCTCAAACTCTACGAACATAAATTAACACAATGCTGAATATGACCTTTTGGTGTGACCTTTCCTTGTGACTCATCTTTTATGACCTTTTGCTGTGATATGACGTGACCGCCTCCTTTGACCTATAATGACCTTCATTGTGATCTTCCTCAAGCAACCTTAACCTTGAGTTAATTGCAATTAAAAGTTTTACAGCAGTATCTCACTCACCTTATCAAACAGGTAAGGGAAAGTTTAATTGAAATTTGTCCATTGTGGTTCACTTAACTAACTATACATACATACATACATACATACAATCTCTCTCTCTCTCTCTCTCTCTCTCTCTCTCTTCATTCCCCTTCTCATCTCTCTTTCACAACAACTTCACAAGGGGTGAAAGTGGGCCACAGCAGGTGTCGAGTCACAGATGTCAGTGTAACAGGTGTGTGTGTGTGTGTGTGTGCGTGTGTGTGTGTGTGTGTGTGTGTGTGTGTGTGTGTGTTATGATCATAGGTAAAATAATAGAAATACAATAGCATATTAAGATTATACATGACGGGAGAGAAACATTACATCATTGGTAATATTAATAATAGGAAGTTGTTTGAGGTTATGTAACACAACGGGCGAAGAGTTTTAACAACCCTACAGAGACAACAGGTGTCGTAATGTTTGTTTTGACATTCATCGACTACACCTGGATATATGTATATTCTGGCACTGAGTATTTAACTATGTCGTTCAATGTTAAGAAAGAAAGGCATCACGTAAAGATTAGGCACCCCAGCTTATTTCAGCTTAAAATTAAATGGGTTAGGTTAGGTTAGATTAGGTTAGGTTAGGTTAGGTTAAGTCATTTTAGGGTGTTTTATGTTTGGTCAGCTTGATTTAGGTTAGGTTATATTAGAATAAGTCATTTTAGGATATTTTATTAGGTTAGGTTAGGTTAGGTTAGATTAAGTCATATTAAGTTCGGTTAGTTCAGGTTTCGTTAGGTATATTTTAACAGTGGTTCATCGTAAGGTAAAATAAACGAGGGTGTCTAATCTTCACCAAACCCTGGGTAAAAAGTAACCTATTTTTATCCACTCCCCCCTTTTTTTTTATCCCACCTTCTTTCTGGTCTGTAGTCCATCTCCTGAGTTTATTCTTCTTCTCACTTCATCTCCTTAGTTTCGTCGGTGTTTTGGTCCATTTCGCAACATTCATCATCTTTTTCCGGTCATCTGATTCTCATTACTTGATAGATCTTGACCTTTCTCTGGTCGTGAGCTTTGTTTTATTTCGTGTGGCCTCTCTCACCTTTCTATCTCCTTCTTTCTCTCTCTATCTATCTATCTGTCTATCTATCTATCTATCTATCTATCTATCTATCTATCTATCTATCTACCTATTTATCAATCAATTTCTCTCTGTCTCTGTCTATGTATATTATCTCTCGTTTTTTATCTCTATAAATCTATTTCTCTGTCTCGTTCTCTTTTTTCTCTCTATCGTTCTTTTGCTTTCCTATTCTGTCTGTCTGTCTCTCTCACTAAAGTAGGGAAACAAACGCTACCTCTCCAAGAAAGATATAGTACAGGTGTAATTTCTGTGTGTGTGTGTGCAGACGTCAAAGAGGAAAATTCCCTAGTGGGTAGGAAGAGGGAAGGAAATACCCTAATATTATACTGGATAGAGAAGGCTCCATTGTATGATTGTGCTCCTCTCTCTCTCTCTCTCTCTCTCTCTCTCTCTCTCTCTTACCCTGGTGTGTGTGTGTGTGTAAGAGTTTAAAGAGCTGGCAGGAGTTCGCTAGTGGCCTTAAAGAGCTTTGTGTTTACCAAGTTTCCTAATAAGAGCATTATGAAGCAGGCGAAGTGTGGAGGGCGAAACATTATGGTGTTAATCTTTACTAACACTTATATATGCATGACCTTAATGACACACACACACACACACACACACACACACACACACACACACACACACACACACACACACACACACACACACACACATACACACACACACACACAACGTTCTCTCTTGTCGTGAAGTTCTCTCAACACTGCAGCAGTTGAGCGAGGGAAGACGGTGGGAGAAATGGAGGATTTTGTGCTTACTATCCCACTGTTTCCAATATCTTAAGTCCGTCTAGTCTCTCTGTCTCTGTCTCTCTTTCTGTCTCTCTCTTTGTCTCTGTCTATCTCTCTCTCGTTCCTGATTCTCATTTTCCTTAATATTTTCAATTCCCTGTCTTTTTTATGTTTGTTTAGGAACACCTGTGGATTAACCCCCTCCACAATATCATTTCGCCTGATGATTAAACACTCGAGCGCTACTAAGGAGAGTTGGGTTAGGTTAGGTTAGGTTAGATTAGATTAGCGTAAGGGGTTTGATCATGAGGTGAATAAAACATTATGTGGCTAATCTTCAGTTTACCTTTTAATATTTTTTTCACGTTGTATCTCCATTATTTATTTCATTTCCAATTGGTCTCTTTTTCTGTTTTTTCTTTCGTGTTTTTATCGGAATTCTCTTCACTCATTCCGTCTTACTTATAATTTTTTCCCCAGTTTATTTATTTCCCATTCATTAGTTAACTATTTTCCGTTCGTTTTTTGTAAGTTTCTATAATAATATTTTTGTCTTAGTTGTTATTCGGAGAACCTTCAGATGCCTGTCGACATGATCGATATATGTCTGTCTGTCTGTTTGTTTATGTATCTATCTATCTATCTATCTATCTATCTATCTATCTATCTATCTATGAATGTTCTTTTCTCTTCCCTATGACCGGATAGAGACCAAAGGTCTCAGCCATTGGCCCCTGTAGCTGTGGAAGAACCAAAGCTACAGGTTCTTACTTTAGGTCCCTGTAGCTGTAGAGAAACCAAAGCTACAGGTTCTTATTGTAGGTCCTCATAGCTATAGAGGAACTGAAACTACAGATTCTTACTGTAGGTCCCTGTAGCTGTAGAGGAACCAAAGCTACAGGTTCTTACTGTAGGTCCCTGTAGCTGTAGAAGAACCAAAGCTACAGGTTCTTATTGTAGGTCCCTGTAGCTGTAGAGGAACCAAAGCTACAGGTTCTTACTGTAGGTCCCTGTAGCTGTAGAGGAACCAAAGCTACAGGTTCTTACTGTAGGTCCCTGTAGCTGTAGAGAAACCAAAGCTACAGGTTCTTACTGTACAGGTCCTGTAGCTGTGGGGAACCAAAGTTACAGGTTCTTATTGTGGGTCACGCCCAGCAGCTATAGAGGAACTGAAACTAGATTCTTGGGTCCTTTCTGAGAGGGCTTCAATTACGGAGGTGCTTACTGTATGAGGTCCCTGTGGCTGAAAACCAAAGGATTACAGGTTCTTCTGGGGTCCTGTAGCTGAGGAACCAAGTTACAGGTTCTTGTTGGCAGGTCCCTATATTTGCCAGAGAACTGAAACTACAGATCTTACTGTGGGTCCTGTGGCTGTGGGGAAACCATGGGACACTTATTTGTGGGTCCCTGTAGCTGTAGAGACAAGTTACAGGTTCTTGCTGTGGGACCCTGTGGCTGTGAGAGAAGCCAAAGCTACAGGTTCTTACTGTAGGTCCCTGTAGCTGTAGAGGAACCAAAGCTACAGGTTCTTACTGTAGGTCCCTGTAGCTGTAGAGAAACCAAAGCTACAGGTTCTTATTGTAGGTCCCTGTAGCTATAGAGTAACTAAAACTACAGATTCTTACTGTAGGTCCCTGTAGCTGTAGAGGAACCAAAGCTACAGGTTCTTACTGTAGGTCCCTGTAGCTGTAGAGAAACCAAAGCTACAGGTTCTTATTGTAGGTCCCTGTAGCTATAGAGGAACTAAAACTACAGATTCTTACTGTAGGTCCCTGTAGCTGTAGAAGAACCAAAGCTACAGGTTCTTACTGTAGGTCTCCCGTGGCCTACGGTCTCCCAGGTCCGTCAAGGGAACAGTAATCTGTTTTCCGGGAGCTGCGGTCATCGAGTAATGCCTCCACGCTCGGTGTAATCGACTTCAGGGCAAGAGTTTCCTCTCTCTCTCTCTCTCTCTCTCTCTCTCTCTCTCTCTCTCTCTCTCTCTCTCTCTCTTTCTTTCTGTATCTTTCTTCCTCTGACTCAGTGTTTTATTTTTTATTTATCTCGCTTTCTTTAGCTTTCTCCCTCTCTTAGTATTTTTTTTTCTCTTTATCATTCTCCCTTTGTCTCACTATTTTTGTTTATTTCTTTCTCTCTCACTCTTCGTTTATCTCTCTCCCTCTATCTCACTGTTTTTAATTTTCTTTATTTCTTTCTCTGTCTTTGACATCCGCCCTCCATCTCTCTTCACCAATTAACCGATAAGACAAAACACATCTTCGTCAGAAATTTTTAAACCCAGAGAAAGAAAGCTATTGAAAACTGTCTCCCCATCTCCGCCGCTGCTCAGAGACGGACCCAAAACTTAGTACAGTATTTTAAGAGAGTTGATATGACTTCTGAATAATATTTTACCCATTATATAAAACGATAAGGAAAACACAAGCCTCCTATAGCAATAATAACTCGCATGCATTAGCTCACACATTCTCAAGGTGGATGTGAAACCCTCCTTATAACGGATTATATATAGAGAACAGTCCGTTATATACAGGTTTCTCTGTACCTCGCAAGGCTTTAACGTGATAGTGTTAGCGAATAAGCGAGTTTCCCCAGTACTTGTAGAACAGAGAGGGAGTCGTTGGTCTTTGTTCGCCCGCTCACCAAGTCCCTAAAACAAGCTTCCTCCCTCTGTTTCTCCTCCAGCTAACATCCTTCACTTACTGTAGTTTGCTCTCAGTGCTTGCTGTTCAGAGGGACCCCAGTTCTAATAGTCCACAATCTAATCTAACCGAACCTAACCTAACTTTATCTAACCTAACCTGAATTAACTTTATCTACCTAACCTAATCTAACCTAACCTAACCTTCCATCTTTTCTCATGTCATTCTGTCAATTATTTTACCATCCCTGTATCAATCATTCTTAATATACGAGTAATACCTTCCTTCATTCCTTTTTTCATTCCCTGTATATTTTTCTATCACTTCTTCCATCATTCCTTCTATCTTTTCACCTTCACTTTAGACAGAGGGTCACATCGCGGCTATACCTCACCTCTCCCCTTCACTCCACTAAATATGTGTATTCTGTTACCAAATTTAATTTTCATGTTTGAATGAGGAAGAATAAAAATAGTTATCCCTCTATATTTTCCTTTTTCTGGGGAATATACTCCATCTGTCTCCTTGTCTCTCTGTTTGTCTGTCTGGCTCCTCTCTCACTCTCTCTCTCTCTCTCTCTCTCTCTCTCTCTCTCTCTCCACATAACCTCCACTTAACCAAGACACAATTTGCAACAAACAGAATTTCCTGCCACAACACACCTGTCGGAAATTGTACTGAGGAAGCAACACTTTTTATGGCTGTTTCTGCTTGACGGGTTTGCTCTGTTGCCTGTCTGTTTGTTCGTTCGCTAGTTCTTGTAACGTAACGTGGAGTAACATATTCTCTAACGCTAAATGGTTGACGGGTTATCGTCTCTGTCTGTTTGTCTGTCTGTCTGTCTGTCTAGTAAATCTTGAGACGGGAAAATCTGTGGCCATATATTATCCTCTAAATTATTTAAAATTTTATATTAGAAAAACAAATAATTAAATATATACTAATGAAATATATCTCTAGAATATTTCATCAATCATACCCCGCAAAATATATTCAAATATTCAGCCATTACTATTTTTACTATGAAATAATGTTTTCCTCACTCTATTTGTGTGTGTGTGTGTGTGTGTGTGTGTGTGTGTGTGTGTGTGTGTGTGTGTGTGTGTGTGTGTGTGTGTGAGTGTGTGTGTATATACGTGAAATAAATAAATAAATAAATATATATATATATATATATATATATATATATATATATATATATATATATATATATATATATATATATATATATATATATATATAAATAAATATATATATATATATATATATATATATTATTGTTATTATTATTATTATTATTATTATTATTATTATTATTATTATTATTATTATTATTATTATTATTATTATTATTATTATTATTATTATTATTATTATTATTATTATTATTATTATTGTTGTTGTTATTATTGTTGTTGTTGTTGTTATTGCTGTTGTTATTAAAATATTAAAGTCTTGTCGCGGAGAATATGTTAAAGGAACCGCACCAGTAATATAAGTTTTAAATACTCCTTTATATTTCCCTTCAAAGACTGAACAAAACTTCCCATATTTCCTTAATTACATTTCCGTCCACCAAAGGCGCTCTTTGACTCTCCAGATAACTACTAAAAAAAAAGAAAAACTCGAAATTTTGTCAACGTTATCAAACAAACTTGCTGGTGATGCCTGGAGGGGGAGGCAGGGCTGAGGCGGAGGGGCTGAGCTGAGGTGGAAGGGCGGATGTGAACTGGAAGGGTGGGATTGTGGTGGGAGGGCAGATGTGAACTGGAAGGACGGAAGTGTGGAGGAGGTACGGAAGTGAGGGAGAGGGACGGAAGTGAGAAGGAGGGACGGAAGTCAGGAGGAGTGACGGAAGTGAGGAGGAGGAATGGAAGTGAGAAGAGACAGAAGTGCGGGGTAGAGACATAGTGAGGGGGAGAGACAGAAGAAGGGGGGAGACAGAAAGGAGGAGAAGGGACGGAACTAAGGCGGTGTCAGAAGTCTGTTATTAGAGTCGAGCGGATAATTTTTAAATTTTCGTTTTGGTCTGGTTGCGTGGAGACAGACAGAGGCGGCAGCAGCAGGATCTCCACCACACACACACACCTTGTTGTCTAATGTAATCAGCTCTTCACTGTCTGGTCAAAGGGACTCTTTCTCTACTTATCAAGGCATCAACATGTTCATGATAATACTGTAGTGATGAGAATGGTCCTGAGATGCACACTCTCTCTCTCATGGTGGGACTGAGGGATTTTTTCATCATTATCGTTGTCATTTTTACCTTTGTATTCATCAACGACATGACTAATATTCGGGCCATTCCATTCAGGACATATTTCAGTTTGTCAGTCAAGATTTATTATGAAATTGATTGTGTAAAGCAACTGTACCTGACTTTCATTTCTTGTTGCTCTTTATAGTTATTTTGTTTACTTCTTGGTAGCCACCTTAATATGTCGCTTTATTAAGTCCCTTTCAAGATGGTCACAGTCACACACTATCTTAATTTGTCAAAGGTTATATCGCCACAATGGTCACCAGTGGCAGTTGGTCATTCATGTCATTGAGTCGTATGATGTTGGTAGCCATTAAACCTGTGTACAATGGATGCATTTTCTCCAGTCTTTTGTATTACTTAATTACCTCTCACTAAGCCCTGGCCCTCTGTTCACGATATGGTTCTCAGTCAATACAATAGAACAATTAAATAAATCCAGCTAAACTCTTGTCCCTCTTTTTATAATATATGAACATTTTCTGTAATCGATCACGTCCTGTATTGATCAAAAAGCTCCCAGAAAATATGTTTGTTTTGTTTTAGTGGGAAGGGGGAAGGGGGAAGGGAAGGGAGAGGGGGAGAGGGAAGGGACGGGAGAGGGGGAGGGGAAGAGAGAGGGAGAAAGGGAGAGTATTACACTGATACCATCACAACGAAAGCTTTTATACATGTACCATAAAAATTGCTACTCTTCACTCTAAACCCATAAATACTGTACCTCAAGTGTTGGCATTAAATGATGGATTGACTAGTTATACCACTGTCTCCTCCGTGACCCCTGTGGTGGGCTGACTGGTCTACACTCGGACGAAAATTCTTCCTTAGGTCCAACTTTAAAAATATAATACCAAAAGGAAAATTTCTGCCTCAACTTGAAATGAAAACAACAATATACTCCCTACCTAGATCCTCACTGTTGTAATAAAGAGAGGGTGAACGTCACTAAGCGAGTTTATACAGGTTGTCCATATATTAGTGTGAAAGAGAGAGAGAGAGAGAGAGAGAGAGAGAGAGAGAGAGAGAGAGAGAGAGAGAGAGAGAGAGCTATCAGAACCAATCAGCAGTGATGAACATTCCAGGATTGATTGCAATGTTACATCCTGATTTTTAGTTCAGTAATACCTGTGTTGATGTGTATTGAAAGAGGGTTTTACACCCGGAGTTTTAGTGTTGCCTGTCTATTATTATTATTATTTTATTATTATTTTTAGTGTTGTTATTGATATTGTTGTTGTTATTGTTCGTATTGGCGATCTTGTTGTTAATAGTAGTAGTAAGTTCACGGCAGCCCTCACGGACCACATAATAGCTCAGAACGCAACAGGGGAGGTGGATACCAGTGAAGTAAACAAGATTCGAAGGTCCATTACGACAGAACGACAGCACGGCCAAAGTGATAAGTTGCAGCACCTGTTGCTGCAAGTACCAGATAATCTGAAAACAAAAATAGCTATAGCGCAGGAGGTGGGCGCCTCGAACTGGTTAACTACGTTACCGATAAGGGCAAATGGTTTCAGTCTCAATAAACGAGAATTTACAGATGTCAATGCTCTAAGGTACGGTAGGCCAGTAGAAGGTTTGCCCTCCCAATGCGTGTGTGGCTCTTCCTATGATGTCGATCACGCCATGGTGTGCAAGAAAGGGGGCTTCATATGCATGAGGCATGACGAAGTAAGGGATCTCACAGCAAATACGTTGAAGGAAATCTGCCGTGATGTCATGGTAGAACTGACCCTCCTTCCATTGGACGATGAGATCTTCCGACATAGGACTTCAAACACATCTAACGAAGCCCGTGTTGACGTCAGTGCTCGAGGATTCTGGACGCGGGGACAGCGAGCCTTCTTCAACATCAGGATATTTTACCCCATGGCCGCATGTCACCGTAACTGAGCTCTCGATGCTGCACACAGGAGGAACGAGAACGACAAGATAAGGGCATACGGGAAGAGATTTCAGAACGTTGATCAAGGCAGCTTCACTCCTCGAATGTTCACAACCTCTGGTGGGATGGGACCAAGTGCAAGATGCTTCTACGCCAGACTCGCGGAGGTACTATCCGAACAGAAGCAGCAGCCCAGAAGTTATGTTACAGCCTGGATGAAATGTCGACTGTCCTTCTCTCTCCTCAGAGGAACGTGAGCATCGGCCCCAAAGCCGACAACAGTTGCAGATACTGACTATGAGGCAACAGTCACTGAATGCTGCATAGATCTGCGGCTCAACTAATTCAACACAGCTAGGATAGCTACTTATGTATTAAGATATTTAATTTTAAGGTAATAAAATGGTGGCGAAGGTGTGGCTATTGGGGGAGGCTGGAGGCCACGTTTAAAAAAAAAGTGGTAGAAGAAGAAGTATATTTATTATAGAGACTGAGAGATTGTGAGAGATGGGGAGAATGGGGTGAAAGACAGGGAGAGTGGAGTTAGTAGACAGGGAGACTGGGCTGAGAGACGGAGAGTGGAGTCAGAGACAGGGAGACTGTAGAGAGACAGAGGCCGGGGGTCACATATTCGAGTAACAGGAGACGATGTAATTAAAGTGTCCGTCTCTTAGAGGGGGAGACTGAGACACTAATTCCTGGGCACGCTGCTGACACACACACACACACATACACACACACACCGGTTTGTGGACATCTGTTCATACGCCTCTGATTATGATTTATGATCTTGGTACAACGATCTTTGGTGGTCTTGGTACAACGGTCTCTGGTGGTCTTGGTACAACGGTCTCTGGTGGTCTTGGTACAACGTCGACACAGAGATGGTAGACTGTATGTGTGCTCAGGATCAAGAAACATTTTCCTGGTTCTGGCAATATTGAGCCAATGCGAGTGCGTCTGGCGTGGCGTTACTTAAGCTGTGGACACCAATGAATATTAACGAGGCAGCAGCGTGGCCCAGTTGATACACGTAGGCTTAACCATCTCTGACTCCACTACCAACAAGTTCTCTGTAACATCACACCTTAGGTAGAGTTACACGGGCTCCAGGTATTGCAGGTGATGAGAGTTTATTAAAGGAAATCTTTATGAATATTTATTTGCCGTGATAATATTAAATCCCATGAACTGTGTGTGTGTGTGTGTGGTCGATAGTGTATGTTGATGGTATATTCTAAGTTGTTTTTTTAACCTTTTGTCTTTACGTAATGTTGTCTGTATTGATAGAGACAGATCATACGAGTCTATACATATATGACAAAGTGTTAAGTGATGATGAGGAATTTCATATTGTTCACTTCTACTGTTGTCACTCAACCACAAAAAAACGACAAAAGAGAGAGAGAGAGAGAGAGAGAGAGAGAGAGAGAGAGAGAGAGAGAGAGAGAGCAGAAAATAGATTATGATAAAAGCAACTTTCGCCGGGTAGGAATCACTTTCCCGGAGGTCACGGCTCTCGGAAACGGATTACAGATCCCTTGTTGGGCATTGGAAAACCTTTGACCACCTGAGACTAATCGTGAGACCTTTTCTGTGGTCTTTCTCCGTGGTTCTGGCAACTGAAATCCTACTGTAGGTGAAAGTCTCTTGGTATCTCTTGGCAGAACTAAGGAGGAGCGGAGATCATGTGAATGGCAAAGAAGCAACAATAAAATGAAAATATTAAATTTTTTTAGAAAACTCGAAAAAAAGAAGAGAAAATAGATTATCCGATGGACCAAAAAAACCGAAAAATAGAGAAAACCAGAGATAAAAAGGCAAGAGAAGATATTAACGAAAAGTCAAGAAATAGGAGAGGAAGAGAGAGAAAGAAAGAAAGAGAGAGAAATAAGGAGAGAATCATACATTGGTGCAGGACTAGATGGTTTTAAGACAATAAAACTAAAATATTGGCAACAGTGGGAGAGTCAGCACAAAATTCTCCAATTCTCCCACCGTCTTCTTTCTCTCAATTGCTGCAGTGTTGAGAGAACTTCACGGCCAGAGAGAGAGAGAGAGAGAGAGAGAGAGAGAGAGAGAGAGAGAAAGATTGATCGATAGATAATAGATATATCGTTGTATAGTCACACAGATCAATCAACTGATACATAAATATAAAAGTGTTCCTGTGTATATATTGAAAATGTGCGTGTGAGTTGTGTGACCGTTTGGATATGCACAATTATGTGTGTGTGTGTGTGTGTGTGTGTGTGTGTGTGTGTGTTTTGTCTGTTTGTCTGTTTTTGTCTATGGTTGTGCACGTGTTCATCTTTAGCGTTCATGTGTACGTACATATATATGTGTGTGTGCGTATTCGTGTGTCTGTGTTTGTGTATGCTCGTCAAGTGTTGATCCTCCACAAACTTGCCAGCAGCATAAGGCTCTTGATGAGGAGACTTAGTAAATATGAAGCTCTTTAAGGCCTCACGTATTGAAGGGTGAGAGAGAGTAAGGTAAACATACAGGCAGACGTAGAGATAAACAGACTGAGAAACAGACAGAAATAGACGAAACGAGCAAAGACAAACACACAGACACTGGTGATCTTACGTATATTAATTAGTTTTCTCTTTTACAGGTGAGTGTTTGTGATTCAAGGCTTACCTGTGTGGGGGACGACTGTCAGGGCTACAGGTGTGGTAGATAGGGTCACCACACCTGCCAGGGCTACAGGTGTTATAGGTAAGGCCATACCTAGTGAAAGAGAGAGAGATACAGAGAGAGAGAGAGAGAGAGAGAGAGAGAGAGAGAGAGAGAGAGAGAGAGAGAGAGATACAGAGAGAGAGAGAGACATCTTTCCCAATATCCAGTCATCTCCCCTAAAAATGAGGACAATTTCATTTCCATATATTTCCTCCCGTCTGATATTTTTCCCATACAAGGATGAGTATTTTTACCTTTTTTCTCTTTATCTCTCTATCTCTTGCGTCCTATCTATCTCTCTTTCTCATGTTCTCTTTGTTTTGTCTCTTTACTATCCTCTATTTATCTCTCTTTGTTCCCTCTCTTTATATCTTGTTCTCTCTGTTTCTCTGTCCCTTCCTCTGAATCTGTGTCTCTTCTCTTTCCTCCTCTTTTGTTTCTCGCTATTTCTTCCTCTCTTTCCTTCTTTATCTCCTTTTTATCTTTATTTCTTCCCTCTCTTTTTCTCTCTCTCGGTTTTCCCTCCCAGTTCAGTATTGGGTCCTCTCTCTCTCTCTCTCTCTCTCTCTCTCTCTCTCTCCCTCCCAGTTCAGTATTGGGTCCTCTCTCTCTCTTCCCACTCAGATGAATAAATTTTTCTGTTCTCCTCACCATGGAATTTCCTGATACCCTCGCGGAAATTACATGCAGATTCTCAGGCCAGGTGCACGTTTATTTCCGCCAGAGAGGAAGAGAGAGAGGGAAAAGAGAGACACAGGGAAAGGAGAAGGATAGCAGGAAGGAGAGAGACAGGAGAGAGAGAGAGAGAGAGAGAGAGAGAGAGAGAGAGAGAGGTTGCCCTAAGATGAATCGCTTCACTTCTTGGTGCTAAAGGTTGCAAGAGTCTCTATGAATCGTAAGTGTGACCTACTTCTTCCTGCTCGCCCACCCCGTCAATCCCCAGCCCCCTCCCCCTCCTCTCTATCCTGCACGGCCTTCTTTCCATCCTACCTATAGGTCCTTGACAGGCTGGTGAGTAGAGCTCGACCTTGTTATCAATTCTGTGTAAGAAAAGTAACTAATGACCCCGCATGCCCCAACGAGCTTGTAAACAGAGAGGAGAGATACGTGGATAAAGAAAAGGAGAGAGAGGGAGAGAGAGAGCTGGGAGACGACAAAACGACAAAATCAGATAACTGGAAAAAGATGAATAATGTAGCCAAGTGGATCAGAAGACCAACGATAACGTAAAGGTGAAGTGAGAAGGAGAATGTTCGCAGAAGATGGAACAAGGAGACAATGCCAGGAGATAGCAAACGGACCGAAAAGAAGGATAAGAGAAAACAAAAGAATTAATAGTTGCTGGTCTATTTCTTCTTCTTTAAAATCCCACGAACAGCGTACCTGGCTTATCAGGAATACGAAATACCCGCCCGCTTATTTGATATATATATATATATATATATAGATATATATATATATATATATATATATATATATATATATATATATATATATATATATATATGCAAGTACTATCAGAAAAGTGATTCAGGTATATGCTGATAACCACAAGACCAACTCTTAGATGATCTTGTATCTAAAAACTCAACGAAATAAGAAAATACCATCGGACTGAGAGAAGTAACAGAGATAAACCAATTACATATCGTGACGAGCTTGTTATATACAGGGAGGAAGAGGACCCATCAGTAGGGACTGAGGCTGAATGACAGTGATTGAAGGGAGACTGTTTGTATACTCTTCATTCCTATTATTTTGTATTATAATTTGGAAATTATAGGAAAATAATATTCAAAATATTAATTCTTCGTCTTTTTATTATTACTAATAGTAGAAGTAGTAATAGTCATCGTCGCCGTAAGAGTAGTAAGAGTAGGAGCAGTAGTAAAGCAATGTTGGCATTAGAAGGTTTGCCCTCCCAATGCGTGTACGGCTCATCTTATGACATCGACCACGCCATGGTGTACAAGAAAAGGGGCTTCGTATGCATGAGGCATGACGAAGTAAGGGATCTAACAGCAAATTTACTGAGGGAAATCTGCCACGAAGTCATGGTGGAACCGGCTCTCCTTCCATTGGACGGTTGAGAACCTCCGTCACAGGACTTCAAACACATCCAACGAAGCCCGTGTGGACGTCAGTGCTCGAGGATTCTGGACGCGGGGACAGCGAGCCTTCTTCGACATAAGGATTTTTTATCCCATGGCCGCATGGCACCGAAACCTACCTCACGATGCTGCACACAGAAGGAACGAGAACGACAAGATAAGGGCATATGGGGAGAGAATTCAGAACGTTGATCAAGGCAGCTTCACTCTTCTGGTGTTCACAACCTCTGGGGGGATGGGACCAAGCGCAAGATGCTTTTACGCCAGACTAGCGGAGGTGTTATCTGAAAGGAAGCAGCAGCCCAGAAGTTATGTTACAGCATGGATGAGATGTCGACTGTCCTTCTCTCTCCTTAGGTCTGCATTGCTTTGCCTCAGGGGAACGAGAGCATCGGCCCCAAAGCCGACAACAATCGAAGATATCGACTTTAAGGTAACAGTCACTGAATGCCGCATAGTTCTTCGGGTCAATTAACTCAACACCCCTAGGGTAGCTACTTATGAATTAGGATAGTTAATTTTAAGGTAATAAAATGGCGGCGAAGGTGTGGCTATTGGGGGAGGCTGGAGGTCACGTTAAAAAAAAGAAAAAAGTAGTAGTAATAGTAGTAGTAGTAGTAACCTTTACATATCGTATATCTACACAACAACACCATTATAATACATCACACACCTACTAAACACCCATGGAAATAGGTCCTTTAGTACAGGTATCGTCTGTGGCAGGTATGGAATGGCTTTGGCTCTGCTGTGTATCCTCGTCAAGTGCTAAGTGGTCCACCTTTCACAATGGACCACTCATAAGACGGTACAGCCTTTACTAATGGACCAGATACGGGACATTATTGGCGGTGGGAATTTAATGCAGGTAGATTCTATTATCTAATGGGTCAATAATGTGGTTGAACCATTCAAAGGAAGTAAGGGGTTAATGAAGGAGACGGTACACTATAGGCATAGAGGAGACGGTACAGTACACTAAAGGCATGGAGTGAGTAATCGATAGGAGGCAGGTGCGACGGTAAACTTAAGGTGGTTTAAAGTGGTTTATTAGCACAGCCTATCAACTCACAGATGATGCCTTATAAGTAGACAGATAACTTTCAGACACTTAGATTAACCCTATAAATGTAATGTCAAACCCACAGCATGGCTTCCTAGTGACCAAAGACAGAATAAACTAACCTAACCTAACCTAACCTAACTTAACCTAACCTAACCTAACCTAACCTAACCTAACCTAACCTAACCTAACCTAACCTAACCTAACCTAACCAAACCCACAGCATGGCTTCCTAGTGACCAAAGACAGAATAAACTAACCTAACCTAACCTAACTTATTCTACTAAAAACCGTTATATACATTCCCTGACATCCAAATACCATCCAGACATACAAGGAAACCTTTAAAAAAACACACACACACACACACACACACACACACACACACCCACACACCTTCAGACAGCCAATATCTGGGGGTAATATCAGGGGTGAAGGAGATTATCACAGCGGCTAGGGAATTTCCTCCCCTTCACCTCAAAGTTAACCAATACAACGTCATTACACCGTGTTCTCTAGTTAAGGTAATAACCAACTAACCCACACGGGGAGGGTAGGATGTAATGGGGAGATGATGGTGAGGGGAGATGGGGAGGATGGTGGTGTGGGGAGATGATAAGGATGTTGTAAAGAGATTGGGTAGATAGTGGTTTGGGGCGAGTGTTGCGTAAACAATGTGTGTGTGTGTGTGTGTGTGTGTGTGTGTGTGTGTGTGTGTGTGTGTGTGTGTGTGTGTGTGTGTGTGTGTGTGTGTGTGTGTGTGTGTGTGTGTGTGTGTGTGTGTGTGTTTAATTGCTCTACCCTCTCTTATAACTCTTTATATTTGCTCCCTTTAATCTTGTTATGAAGAGAGGGAGACACACCTAACACTGTCCTCTGAAAGGTAACATAATTATCAGGTGACCTAAATACATGCTACACCGGCCCAGGACACAAGAAATACTCCAGTAAATTATGCTCTTGACCTGTGTTATAACTAGGTGCTTTTATGCCTTATAATATAAAGGGAAACTTTGTTGTAGGTGGGTGAGAGGAGATGAGAGGGATGAGAGGGATGAGAGGGGTGAGAGGGATAAGAGGAGATGAGAGGGATGAGTGGGATGAAAGGGATGATTGGGGTGAGAGGAGATGAGAGGGATTAGGAGAGTTCTATTAACGAGAAATGAGAGGAATAAAGGAGATAAATGATAATGGGGTTCGAGGAAATGGAACTTGCAAGAAGTGATGGCATGACACTATATGACTAATGTTGCAATGGAGACTGAAAGGAGGAGCCAGGAGGTGGTGGGTGATAGTTGGGATTTCTTCATTGACTCATTGATCATAGAAGGAGAAGGAATAAGAGAAAATGAAGAGAGAAGTGATGAAGTATGAAGAGGGTATATTAAGAAGGGAATGTAAAAGAGAAGAAGTGAGGGATTGATACGGATGAGAGATATAACACTTAAATCATATCTTGTCTTCCTGTGAGCTGTAAAACTGTATGACGTCATCGTATACCTGAGAGTAATTATTGAGTTCAAGGACAAAGTTACCTGTTAAAACAACAACAACAACAACTGGTGTGTCTATGGTCTCATCACCTACGATAACAATGTTGTTTATGCACACGCAGCCAATTGCCACACACACACACACACACACACACACACACACACACACACACACACACACACACAACCTTGACATTTTTGCCTCTACATGGTGTGGGCCACTTTAAAACCCGTGACGTTATCAGAGAGGGAGAGAGATAGGAAGATAAATGAGGGAGAAACAGAGTAAATGAATGAGAGTAGATGAGAAGAGGGAACGAAGAGGAATGAAAGAAAAAGAGAAGGAGGGGCAGAGAGAGATAGAGAACGATAATTGTAATAAGAAGGAAAGACGGAGACAGACAAAGATAGATAGATAGATAGATAGATAGATAGATAGATAGATAGATAGAGAAAGAGAGAGAGAGAGAGAGAGAGAGAGAGACCCGTCTTTAATAGTTCGAAATTCTAAACGTTTGTACCTTATTATTTTCCTTTAACGAATAACTTTTAAAAATATATCTGACGTCCTAGATCTGTTTATGTATGTATGTATGTATGTATGTATGTATGTATGTATGAAAAATAACACCGAACAAATTTCAATTTAACTTTATACATTTATCTCGTAACAGCAAAAGGCCGACATAATTAGACTCTGTTTTTCCAACCAACCTTTTATATGTTATCTACGTAAAGTTTTCGCATAAAAGTACAGCACTTAACAGGAGCCACCGAGAGAGCTCAAAAGATTCCACTATGTCAATATTCCAGTTGTTCCTCACTTAGTAGCCTACCCATATTAGGGGTAAATATTTTTAATTTCAGTTTCAATTTCTCTCTTGCACTGTTCATGCCGCCAAGTCTATATCGGTTCTTGTAGTGGGTAATTGGGACACACACACACACACACACACACACACACACACACACACACACACACACACACACACATACACACACACACACACAAACCCGCTACATAAAATCAGGTGGTCATTGCAGGACCACGTTAACGCCCACTGAGCCACAAACACTCTGGCGAACTCTTGTAGTTGTTCACATTCAGGTCACCTCCGTCCACATCAACGGTAAGAACGACCGCCATACTGCATCTCTATGTTACCCATAAAACAATATTTCCATGATAGTTCTGTGTGATAAACGACCATGTGGGATAACTTCCTGTTGCCACAAGTTCACGGCGAGGATCATACTGTACTGCTATGGTAAGAACGACCTTATGGATATAGCTTCTTGTTGGTCCAAAGTTCAAAGACTAAAACCGTACGTTAGTGCCGTGAGATGAACGATCGTGTGGTGTAGCCTCCTCTTGCCACGTGATCAGGAAAGGTTATTCTATTGAGGTTAGTGGCGCAGTTTAGAGGTAAGGGATCATCGACCTTGTGGTTTATTATCCTATTGGCATGAAATGATCAACAGGGGAGCCATTGCCGACCCTAAGTTGCCGACCTTCACTGTTTTGATGGTGTTGGGCCTCAGATGATCCTTCCCGACCCCGACTTCCCGACCCGAATAATCCGACTTACACTGTAGATACGGTTAGTTTAGGTTAAACCTGGAGTAGATTAGGTCAGATTAGGTTCAGTTAAGTATAGGTTAAGTTGGGTTATTTTGGGGATAAGTTAGGTTAGGTTAGCTGTACGTTTTGTTAAGTTAGGTTAGGAATAGGTTAGGTTAGGCTATATCAGGGAAAGGTTCAGACTGGTTAG